>NW_015555756.1:997422-997890 GCF_001515605.1 Sinocyclocheilus anshuiensis
AATGATCTTTAAAAAAGCATCATATGACCCCTTTAAAGTAAAGTTGCAGCTATCTCATAATTCTCTCAAACAAGCTCTTTTCAATGCTGGTATCTGTTGTTGCAGTCTCCAGTATTTTGTTAACATTGTTCGGTCTTTTTAGTTTTGTTTTCTACAGTGAAACAACGGCCCAACTGATTAGTACAAAACAAATTCAGTGGGCATGTGTGACCAAAGCACGTGTGGTTACAAAAATCGCATTACGGTTGTGCCGATAGACGATAGTATCGTGTATCGACAATAGTCAGAGATATCGACGATAGCAGATGTCTTTGTCGATAGACAAGACGATATTAGGCTCATTCTCCTATTAATGTATTAATAATAATAACGATTATTATTATTATTAATAGGCGTCTCATTATAATTCGGCTATTATTATCAAATTGCCCCGCTTTTTCATTCAGCACTGTATTTCACACACACGCG
>NW_015555756.1:998093-1003196 GCF_001515605.1 Sinocyclocheilus anshuiensis
GGCGCCGGACCGCGAATTTAACCAGCCGTAACTCCCGAACCCCGGGGCCTATCCACGCGGGTGTGGTCTCATTCGAAAGAGGGCCTCGAGACGTACACTCGATTCGCGTTCGAGAGGGTTCCTTGAGCTGAAGAGATCCCCCGAATTTGGTGCGGATTCGCTGTGCCGTTACGGAGATATGGCCGTTCAAAGTTTCAATGGTTTTCCATAGACTTAAGCTTTAAAGCGTTTCATCCAGGTCGCCAGTAGCAAACAATGGAGCGCGCTCTGCTGGACAAACTAAGTAATTACACCATTTCAAGCATTTTATCTGCATTATATGTTCTGTAAAAAAAATGTTCATATCGGCGCATATTCGCCGATACCGATAATATCGGCAAAACGATATATCGGTCGGGCTCTAATCAAGGCTCATTCTCCTACAGGGCTCTGAACTGGTTCAAGGAACAAAAACGAAAACCAGAAACAAACGCAATTTTGACAGGAACAGAGCCAGAAACAGAAACTAAATCAAATGTTATAGTTACGAACAGAATTGAAAATTTGAAATGGCCATTAACGGGTTAATAACGTTAATTTATCGTTCCATTTAATATTTGAAATTTGCTGTCAACCAATCATGAATTCCAGTAGTACGGTCTATGCAAATGTAATGCTGACGCCAACAAGTGAAATGCCTGCTCAGCTGTGAACTCATAGGGAAGTCGCAATGGCAATGCACTGGCGTTAGAGTTTATCCGAGGATAGTGTAAGAAGGACTCAACAGATCACACGCAACTGCAGCGCTTCTGTGAATGGAGAAAACAGAATAAAACTATAGGCTTACATAAAAAGGAATATAGGTATATACACAAAATATATTTCACTTAATTCATTGACAGATTAACAAAACTAAAGAAAAAATGTGCTGAGTTACAGTTCATTGTGACGCGTTCCAAAGTTCTCGGAAAGGAAAGCGAGACAGTAGAAAGTAGTTTTCTTTATTTTGCAAAAGCTTTACAGTTTTATTTATTTTGCAAAAGCTTGACAGTTTTGAATAATGTCTTGCTTCTATCTGTATAATCAACCAGCGTTGGTATGACCATCATACCTGGTGCCTCACGCGCACACACAACATATTTTTGTGACATTGCAGCCTGTTCATTATCAAAATAAAATACAGTTAAAGAAACAAATAAAAAGTTACACTGCTCCGTTGTACAAAATCTGTTGCGTTCAGCGTGACCACCGCCTCACTGTGCTAATATAGCCGATGTAAAGGTTGATGTTTTACGTCAATTAATGTACAAAAGCCTAGCCTATAATAAATAATATTTTAGCATCCATATATGTCGCGAATATGGAAACATTTGGATTCGTGCCGAATGAGAGAGGTAAGCATCAGTTTCACCTTAAGTTAATTTGTTTTTGGATTGACGTTTTTATAGCCTAAACGCATAGCCTTAACTTTAGAGGATTTGTTGTGGAGAGAAAATAATAACTGTGTTTATAATGTTTGTAAACATTTTGCTTTAGCCTACCGGCATTTTAGCCTACATTATTTCTGAATGTAATAGGGCTAATAAAATGCGACGCGAGCCTATACGCTACTTATGTTTTTTTTTTCACTCTCAAAACGCAATCTTATACATAGCGTTTTTTTAACAATGCATCAAACATTTTTAAATATCTTAAAAATACTTTAATGTCTTTAAAGTGTTGATAGTTTTTTTTCTTTTGTTTAGTAGCCTACATTTGGCCAAAATCTAGAAAAGATGTTGCTGTATTGGCTGTGACTAAGCGCAGTGGGTTATAGGTTAACGTTACCATATCTCTTCCTGTTTTTTTTCGTTTTCTTTTTGAGTAAAGAAAACGCTGTACTTTATTATTATTATTATTATTATTATAGGCAAAGAAAATTGTAAAAAAAAAAATAACGTTATTAACTGGTATTTCTTCTACCCGACCCGGTTTCTGAACGGTAATAACAGAGGAACGCAGGAACAGAAACTTAAAAAAATCGATTCTGCTCGGAGTGAACCGATTGAATTTTTTTTTTGGTTTTCAAGCCCTGTTCTCCAATAAATGTATTAAATTATTATTAGTATTATTATTATTAGGCGGCCTATTATAATTCGGCTATTATTATCAAATTGCCCCGCTATTTCACTTCAGCACTGCATTTCACACTCGCGCAAATGAGGATTAGAGCCTGTAGCCGGTGAAGGAGTCTCCAACCTCAAAAACAGACGTACATAGTCTGCTGATATAAGGTATTTCATTGCATTTTTACAAGTAATCTGAACGGCCTATATATGTGCAATATTTTAACCGAGCCCTCACTAACTGAGTTTAATGCCACAGTTATGTTAGAATGCATTTCATTCTTGTTTCTGTGGCGGCGCGTTGGGCTCGTCATGGGGCGCACGGTCCTGAGCGCTGTATGACTGATGTATCCGTTCAATTTAACTTTTTTAACTCAATTTAACAATTTACTCCAAATATATAAACTTACCTGTTTTAAATACTTTTATATTTAACATGTTCGTTTATGTCCAATATTTAGTGTTAAACTGTTGGTCTTTAAAATAAATCTACTTTTGATTTTCACCGTTGACTGATTTTGCAGACCAGACTGATAACTTCCGTGCTCTGATGCGGCAAACTTGTCACAGGACTTGTGGTCCTAATAGCCATGTATGACTTTTGTATCTGAATATATATGAAATAGCCATTTTAAATATTTTTTTTTATATTTAACATGTTAGTTTATCAGTATGTTTGAAAGTATATTATTTTGATTATTGGTGCTTTCATAGGCTCTCTCTCTCTCGCGCGCGCCCACACGGTTTAAAACCCCACATAGTTATGAAATAGCCTATGATAAGAAAGTCTCTCTCTTGCCCCCACCCACGCACGCATGCACGATAATATCGTGTATCGGCGATCTCACGGACTGGCGATATGACGATTTGAAAAATGACCATATCGCTCAACACTAAATCGCATGGTGTGCGTCCAGTACGGTCGTTCTGTTCTGGTGATGAAATTTGCCCACTGTATCAGGCCCACTGTAAGCAAACCCTTGTGTATGTGTAAAAACCGAAGAATACATTGGGCTTAACCCACAGAGAAACACCTTTGGCAGTAAGTCTGGATGTGAACCGCAGCACATGTTCACATTGTCACTACAGTTCAGATGAACATGATCACAAAGTAAGGTGGGTATGATTATTTCTTTTATGTGACCTATATTCTCATTGGGCAAGGCATATATTTAATCTACTTAAATTGGAGTTAGAATTAAGGATAGCATGTTTTCTGGTTGGTCAACTAGTTGTCCATGAACCAACTAATTAGTGATTAGTGAGACTGAAAAATTCAGAAGTCCCATATGGGCCATGGATTATTGTTTTCTTGTGATTAATTTATCTCATGATCTCGAAATAAAAGTTCCCTTTCTGTCGGTCACTCTCGACGTCACGTCGGATGACCGACGAAATTGGGATCTCGCTTAGAGAGACCAATCTACTTCGAGTGTAAACTAAACGAGCCAATGCACATTGGCATGCGATTATTGCATCCAGCTGCCGCTGATCACAGCGTGAGTATAAGTAGGCAGCAGATGCAGCGCATGTTCAGCTTTTCGCTTCGGAGCCGAGCGATCACATCCTTCTGCTCCTGACTACTCTACTGAGAAAAGAAGACTGAACGAGTTCAGCGAGCTCTTCGTGTTGGCGGTACGGCGCTTCAGCGGTGGTGGTTTCCCATGTCGAGTGGGTTGCACACATCAGGCTGCACTACCCCGTTTGTGTTGCAGATGATCATCTCCCCTGTGCGCTTCAGTACGCTAAAAGAGCTTTTTCCCCTAAAAGAGCAAATTTCGGGTGCGTCTTTTTAAAGACGACGTTGCGTGGCAAACTTGACGTTACGTCTTTGTAAAGACGATGTGGGTCTTGCTATAGACAACGTATCACCCGGGCGTTTCTGGATGCGGTCGTTACCTGGCGCTGGGTGATGGTCACGATCGCTGCCTCACGTGCCTGGGCATGTAGCATGCTGAGGTGGCATTTGTGGATGAGTCATCTGGAACGAGGGTTACCATACGTAACCGAGACGTTTTCTCATTATCACGACTTTCTCGTAATCTTTACATTTTTCTTTACATTGATGGTTTGATTCTGAAACAATGCACCAGGAGTCTACTTTTACTACAGTAATGAATGCAACTTTCTGATCGACAGAAAAACCATGCACTGTTATATGTTGTGGATATTTCAGCAAAAGGTTTTGCTTAATAATAACATCTACAATAAATAAATAAATATAGGATAATCAGTCACATGTTGTCATCATATGTTGTTTTTCCTTCCAGAGACAGTATGCTAAACATTTTGCGTAATTGACATATTTAAATGTCTAACAGCAGAGTATTCAACAACACAAGCACAGACGGAGTGCCTTTAGAAGGCTGCAGATATGTATTTTAACATTTTTAAAGCTGTTTGGATTGAACCCATTTTATTTTCCTGATTAGTTTGTAATAAAATTATAGGCTATATCATTTGTTTGTAGTGGTGCAACGGATCACAGAACTCACGGTTCGGATCATATTACGGATTTTGAGTCATGGATCGGATCATTTTTTGGATCAGCAAAAAAAAAAAAATAATAATAATTTTTAATGAAAGCTTACTTTAAGTACTTCTATACCACAGCAAAACTACTAGCTTTAATAAACATGTGTGTGTTTGTTTTTTTTCTCAGCTGTTTACGTTCACTTAAGACAGTGGCTCTCAAACTTTTTACAGCGGCGTACCCCCTGGGGCATTTAACATTCTTCTGCGTACCCCCTCTCTTACACTTAGACCGCAGTCACACCTCTTATATTAAAGGACAATATTTGCCCCCTTAAATTGATTTACAGGTGCATTTTTTTTTACCTTTATAGAGGCAAATATTTTCTATCCTTATTAATTATGTCATGTTTTATGTCATATTCTTAACATTCCATTACATGTATTATTAATATAATAAATAAAGCAATAAATTATGGCAAATCAAAGTAATACTTGTAGATTTAAAGGGGTCCTATTATGCTCTTTTACAAAGTCTTAATTTTGT
>NW_015555756.1:1003413-1004158 GCF_001515605.1 Sinocyclocheilus anshuiensis
TCCAAATGAGTCGTTCGTTGTAGTTTTTGAAAAGTGATTTCTGTTAAATAAAATATCTCCTTTTGAAGTGGACTTTGAACTTTGTAACTTTGCAGATCTTTTTATACTCAAACAGCAACATTACAGACTAACTAAACTTGAAAAAGTGAAAAAGCAAAATAGGACCCCTTTAAAAATAAAACCGCCAATAGGTGGCGGCAAGTCGCTGTCTTAATGAGCCAGGCGTCACATCATTCATTGATGGATACTATTGCATTCATTCATTCATTCAGTAACAAAGCAAAATGCTGTAGTTATGAATGGGTTATTAATCACTGACTCCGAATCGTTCAAAGCCGCAGATTTGTTCACCAACTAAACACCGCTGTATGTTGCTTGGAGACGCACACCAGATGTTACGGATTTTGTTGGAACTATTATTTCATTGCAAAATAGAACAAACATGAAAATATTCTTTGACCATTTACGGCACTCCCATTTTCCTGTTTTTACATTAGACGCGGCATTTTGCTTGTCAGAAATACATGTCCGGTTTTAATGTTACTTTAAGTTGGGGTAGAATTAAATGAATGCCAAAACTCCAAATTTTGTTCACGTGCCCCCCTCCGTCATCTCGCATAGGGTTGGGTACCGAAACCCAGTACCAATAGGGCACCGGTACCTATGTAACCAGAACCGAATCAGAACGCAGATTTCGGTGCCTCATTTCGGTGCCATGCCTGAGCGATCGATTGAAATATTTCCT
>NW_015555756.1:1004172-1006598 GCF_001515605.1 Sinocyclocheilus anshuiensis
CTTTAATAAGTATCGGTTCAGGCACCGTTTAGGCACCGGAACCGTTTTAAAAGTATCGATTTGGCACCGGTATTGAAAAAAACCCAAACGATACCCAACCCTACTCGCGTACCCCAGTTTGAGAACCACTGACTTGAGAAATAACCGGTTGTGTTTACTAGAATACTTGCCAAAACGGGTAGGCCTATTTTAACATAACTTTGTGTGTATGTGAAAGAGGAATCAATTCGCTGTTCATGCGGTGTCTCTCTCTCTCTGCGTGTGTGCGCTTCGGGTGTTTGCGGCAGCGGCTGAGTGCATAGAAAACAGCTTGTGAGTTAAAATTGCTTGAATGTGTAAATTGGCAAGACAAAACATGTGCAAATGATAAACTTTCACTCTATGATGGTTAAACTTAACATTTACACGCAGTGTCTCTCTCTCTGTGTGTGCTTCAGGTGTGTGCGGCAGCGGCTGAGCGCACAGAAAACAGCACGCAAGTTAAAATAGCTTGAATGTGTAAACTGGCAAGACAAAACATGTGCAAATGATAAACTTTAACTTTATGATGGTTAAACTTAACAGTTAATCCGCGAATCACATGCGTGCCGAACCGTGCAGCCTGATCCGTACGGATCACGGATCATCTACGATCCGTTGCACCCCTATTTGTGATTTTTGTTCTTCATGTAGGATAGGCTGTGACTGATGTCATGTGCGTTACAAGCTTGGGATGTTGTTTCAGAAGAGTGCTTGTGTGTGTGTGTGTGTGTGTGTGTGGATTCCTACAAAGAAATCTATAAAGTCCAATAGGTTTCAACACTGTATAACATTACTGAATAAATAATCAATTATACACATCTTTACATATATAAATCACAGTTCGTATCAATATACATTTAATGATTACAAATAGCCTAATGATTAAAAATAAGAGCAAAGATTACAAATACACAACATAAAATATGTAGCTGAAGCATGTCCTATATAAACACCATAGTCCCTGCTTATTAATGTAACTAACAATCAGGTACACAAATAAAGATGCAAACAGAATATATTACTTTGTGGTAATGAGAAAACAACTTTTGTTATGTCGACATTAGCAGAAAATTAAGACATGATAATGAAAAAAATAAGTTGTGATTACAAGAAAGCAAGAAAAAAAAAGATCTATGGCTTCTGTAGAAAAAAATCTAGGCCTATGTATTTAGTTTTTTTTAGTGCTGGGCAACGATAAAAATTTTTCACATTGTTATGCACAAAATTCAATAATGGATTCAAAAGTAGTGTATTGTGCACTTTTTCATTTAAAAGTACTGCTATATGAACAAACATGCAATAACATATGTTTTGCAAACACTTTAAACAAATAAGGTGCTTTTTTACAGCAGTATTCCTTTTACATAGTAGCAGTTAAAATATTTCTTGTAAATCTAAAATTATACCATTAATGTCATCAAATTAAATATAAAACCAAAGCTATTTGCCACTGCCAGGGCATTACAGTTTTTATAGGAAATATTTTATAAGAAATATTTTTTTTAGTTTGTTATAGAAAAACAAGTTATGCTCAGAGTCCAGAGCCTCGATCTCGATCATAACATTATAACAGGCACCTTCCGATAGGGGTGCTCCGATCAGGGTTTTTGAGGCCGATCGCCGATCACAGAAAGCAGTATCTGCCGATAGCGATCACCGATACCGATCTTTTTAAAGCCTTCTTTTTATCATTTATAACTACACTGAACAGATTGTAAATGTTGATGCTTAGCCTAAATAATTTTCATGTGAGTGCTGCTGTCTTAGGCCCTCCCTAAATGCTCTCATTGGTTGAGACGCGTAATGACACCCATCCCAAGCCAGTAATGATCAACATCCCACCCCTCCTGTGACCCATGGTTTGTTTGTATGTGTATTCAGAGCCAGTGAGCAATGGACTTTCATAATAAATAAAAAAACTGCATTAATGCGCTATAAAATAATTGTCGTCGTTAATCAATTAATGTGTTAACGCTATAATAACGCGTTAACTTGCCCAGCCCTAGTTTTTTAGTTTTTTCTTTAATATTTAGGGCAAAGTGGTGAGATAAAGGTTATTTGAAAGATTGTTATTATGAGTACAATTAATATTAATACAACTATTAGTATTTATTTATGACTTTTATGCATGGGCAGGCATTATTTCTGCATTTCCAGCAAAATTACCTCCCCCCATTCACTGCATGGTTTCGTCCCATCCTACGTAGCCTAGAGTCACTGAGTGAGATCAGATGGTAAACTGTCAAATTAGAGATGTCTTCGAGTTCGAGGGGGGCAAACCGAGCCGGACGATTTGGTCAGTCGCACTTTTAAACACATTTTAGTTTTGCTATAGAAAATCTACAAATGCATACTCTGTTTACATAGAGCAGCAGCAGGAAGCGCGTGAGGTTGTCATGGCAAAC
>NW_015555756.1:1007604-1008643 GCF_001515605.1 Sinocyclocheilus anshuiensis
CCACACTAAACTTAGCAATAAACACGTTGAAAATAATACACAATAAACATGTCTGTCAAAACGATCTCAAAGGATGCTTTTATTAAGCAAATCAAGGAGTGAATTACTCATCCACTGTTTAAAAAAAAAAACTTTAGCTGGGTTTCGACAGGTAGGGTCACAATTATCTACAGTGTATGAAACTAAAGGTTTTTGGGTTATGGTTCATAATGTAGAACATTTGTAACATTGTATGCTGTATGTGCATAGGTAGCTAGCAAACAAGGAATACAGCTGTTAAGCTAATAGTCACATTTAGCGGAGTAAGATCATGATTGAGAAATGTTGGATACTGCTGGAAATGCTGCTATGGGGTATCCTATTTATTATTTTAGGATTTTTTTTGTTTGCCCCAGTGAAGCATTTCTATTAATATAACTGATTAAGTAGTCAAACTCATTCCATATCAGCAGAATAGTGTGGTACAGAAAGTCTATGTCCATAAAACAGGTTCTGAATGAATTATGTTACTGATACCTAATGGTCAAAAGCAATAGCAAAAGTAATAGGTCGATATTATTAAATTGCAGACAAAGATTTTGAATAGCTAGGCTAGCTTGTACACTATAGCCACGTTTCCACCGAAATTACTTGGAACAATTGTACCAACCCCCAAATGTTCAGGGAATGTGCATGGCCTACATTACAATGAAATGAAATATTATATCAAACATTGCCTGTTTTCATTTTAATTTTAACATATTAATAGATTAATAGAATAAAGACCAAAGATTACCTGTTAAGTAGAGATGCACCGATTGATCGGCCAGGGATCAGAATCGGACGGATCGGATCGGCGGTCAGTCTCACTTCTTTCCGATTCCGAGCCGATCCGTTTTGTTACCAGCGGCACAGGAAAATGTTTGTATCAAAATGCCCGTCTTGGCCAGTAACCAGTTAAACACAGTCAGTTTTGGAACGTTAAATAGTTGAGAAAGAGAATGCATGTTGTGTAACAGTATATTGGGTCCGTGGATAAACTCTTAAAGGGACCGCAGTC
>NW_015555756.1:1009646-1010497 GCF_001515605.1 Sinocyclocheilus anshuiensis
CACTAACAAAAAATCGGAAATCGGAATCGGCCAAGAAAATTGCAATCGGTGCATCTCTACTGTTAAGATTTACCCAAAACGAATTATATCTTATGTTAATCCACTACAGAGACATCAGAGCCAGTGACAAATGTCAGAAGGACTAGCCGAGTTGAGGCTGCTCCCGTCGGGATACATGAGCCCTGAGCGCCGGCTGATCGCGTGGAGCTCCCGTCTCCGAAATCGGCGAAGCACATTTTCAAATAGAATGTAGGTACATACAACAGTCACTTCAAGGATGTAATCGTGTGGTTTATGATCACATGATCCCTGATGGCTCATCCCCGAAAGTTCCGGACCTTTGAAAAAGTACTTCCTCGCGAGCAGGAACTTTCTGAGGGGCAATTTTTTACTTGGAACTTTATTTAGATCCTGGTTCCTGCGGTGGAAACACACCGATAAGGCAAGGTTAAAAAAAAAATAAAAAGATCGATTCAGTCAGTATGGAAGAACTTGACCGGTCTGCAGAAAGCCAAGCCCTAATCCCAGCTGAACACCTCTGGTGTGATTTTAAATGCAGACCTTGAGCCAAAAACTCATCACCAAACACCAATGACTTGTACATACTTATGGCTTATGTTTTATTAATTTTTTTCCTTTTTATTCGAAATATTTCCAAACATGTTATCTATATCAGCAAACATCTCGATTCTCAAATATGTGAAAGTAAATGCGTTTTGCACCTTTACAGATTGCTATTTGATCAATAAATGGTGATGGGCAAAGTAGACTAATAGTGTAATCTATTAGCTACACATAAAAACCCGACTTTTTACTTAAGTACCAGATATGGGTGTCATGCCATAAAATAT
>NW_015555756.1:1010622-1011749 GCF_001515605.1 Sinocyclocheilus anshuiensis
TCTGGGTGTGTGTGTGTTCACTACTGTGTGTGTGCACTTGGATGGGTTAAATGCAGAGCACAAATTCCGAGTATGGTTCACCATACTTGGCCACACATCACTTCACTTTCTTCACTTTCACTTTCATTCAGCCAGAGTTCAGGCACTCTCAAAAACTCCCATTAAAATCACTGAAGCTGTTTACACTGTGTATTTTTAATACGACTGACTTTGTATTTAATGTGAATTTAATACAAATATTGTAAATTACTAATTATAACACTTTCATTTTACAGGGGACATTGAACATTTACATTTATCAAAGAACATTTTCATTCAGTCTAGCCACTAGCCAGAGTTCAGACACTCTCAAAAAACTCCCATTTCAATAATGAAACTGTTTACACTGTGAAATTAATATCTTAACTTACATTCGTACGCACATCTGCACTTTGTTGTTTCTGATGAGAGAATTCGCCAGATAATTCAGTCAGCGAGCAAGTGAACAAAACACCACATTTCAGCGATGACTCGTCTGAACGTCTCTGATTGGTCATTGCATTCATTAGCTCAACAGAATCGTGTGTGATTGGTTATAATTAGGGTTGACAGTGACAAAATTCACATTTTGAAGATATAAGCATTCAAAGCTTTTAGTTCGTCACTTCCGCCAAAATCACTCAACGATTTTTGACGTCACATCGTACTTCATCTTCTCATCAAATCTTCTGACCAATCAAACGCTCTCTAGAAGCCGAAGCACCCGCCTCCTGCACTATAAATAGACGCTGAAGCGGCTGAGATCGGTCACTTGTTCACAGTGTAGTATTTACTGTACAGTGAATGGCACATAGTACAATGTAGGCACTAGGGAACGATTCAGATAGTGTAAATATGCTTTCGATTGGGGCAAATGAGGTCTGGTTTCACGTTGTGTCATGCGAATGATGGCAGTGTGCACTGTGCACATTGGACTTTGGCTCTGGTCCAGAGATGCGATCGCACGGAGCGGATCATATGCGTGAGCATATAGCATATATTACACAGCCTCAGCATGATTATGATCACTATTTTGTTTTACTAAGAGTTTCATATTGAATCTAGGGGGTAATCTATTAGACTGGGGCTGTCAAATACGGCTTTACCGA
>NW_015555756.1:1019039-1039184 GCF_001515605.1 Sinocyclocheilus anshuiensis
ATTTGCATTTAGAAGATATAAGCATTCAAAGCTTTTAGTTCGTCACTTCCGCCAAAATCACTCAACGATTTTTGACGTCACATCGTACTTCATCTTCTCATCAAATCTTCTGACCAATCAAACGCTCTCTAGAAGCCGAAGCGCCTGCCCCCTACACTATAAATAGATGCTGAAGCTGCGGCTGAAATCGGTCGCTTTGTTCACAGTGTAGCATTTCTTGTACAGTGAATGGCACGTAGTGTACAATGTAGGTGCTAGGGAACGATTCAGATAGTGTAAATATGCTTTCGATTGGGGCAAATGAGGTCTGGTTTCACGTTGTGTCATGCGAATGATGGCAGTGTGCACATTCTTATCCGGACTTTGGCTCTGGTCCAGAGATGCGATCGCACGGAGCGGATCATATGCGTGAGCATATATTAAAAACTACACAGCCTCAGCATGATTATGATCACTATTTTGTTTTACTAAGAGTTTCATATTGAATCTAGGGGGTAATCTATTAGACTGTGGCTGTCAAATGCGGCTTTACCGAGCTCAACGGCTCTGACCCGTGCAGATATAAACAAAACGCTATTGGCTAATTTAAAAAGGGGGCGGGGCTGCTCGATATGTCCCGCCCTGTCTTCCTGTTTCAGTTGAAATTACGTCACCACATAGAATAACGCTGCGTGTTTCAAGGCACTTCAGGGGACCTTTAAAGGGATAGTTCACCTTCAGTTGGTCCTTATTGACTTACAGTGTTTTTTTCCCATAATATGGAAGTTAATGGGGACCAGCAACTGAAGGTGAACTATCCTTTTAACACTTGACAGTTGTCAATTTTAAAAATATGCAGTTTTGTATGTCCCTGGTTAGAATTAATTTGTGTATGGGGCAAACTTTGCATTGTTAGAAATTATAAAAACACTTGTGATAAAGAATTTCAGAAGCTCTGGTCTATGCCAAGCCATCCTGAGAGTTAGATCTCATGGTTGTGGACAAGGGAACCCCGAGCACCAGGATGGAAACATCGAAATGATGTGGGCGCACACACAATAAAAACAATAAAATACTGTTCCAAAGGGCAGGGGGCATCTGATGGAGCCCCTGCCTCCCCACCATGTTCTCTAAACCCACTGGAGTCCTGTCAGTGAAACCCATCCATGTCAAATTTTAATTGTAGTAAATTCTTTCAATACATGCACATGGAGCTGACTTTGCCATATACTTGCATTGAAGGGATAAAAAAAAACAACAACATTCACATGGTTTCATGACATACCACAGGACAAGGCTGATCAAGCCCTGGAGGTCCCTGCTCTCCCTTCTGTCCTTTCAGACCTTTTTTTCCTATTGAACCTCTGTCACCCTGCATGTTGAAATAAATAAGAGCACATAAGAGAGGTATGGTAAAATTGAAACTGTTTTGAATAAAGCTGGTGAGATTGTACTCGTACAGCATTAAGAATTGAGTTTAAAATAATATACCATATATGCAGTATTAAAAGCAAAAATCATTAACCTTCTCCCCCTTGTCTCCTCTGTCCCCCTTTTCTCCTTGAAGCCCTGGGAAACCCTATCACAGGAGAGCCATGTTCAGTAAGTAATGACTTCATATACTTACATAACTAACAGCATAATGATTACTTACATCTAAACCTGGTTCACCTTGTTTCCCCTTGAAAACAAACCACAATGACAAAAGAAAAAACATTAACAGGTTATTTGTAGTCATTTTAGGCCTTATTAACTTGTCGTTTAAGGTGTACAAAACACTGACCTTTTCACCTTTTGCACCTGGCAGGCCTACCAAGCCATTAGACCCTGGAAAGCCTTGAAGACCCTAAGCACAAGCAGCAGAACTGTATCAACCCAGTCTTGATGTGGTTCCTGCATATTGGTTTTTGCAGCAAAACTTACCCGTTGCCCAGGTGGACCTTTCTCTCCAGCATCGCCCTTTTCTCCTTTAACTGCCTCACCAGGCTCTCCCTGTGTTATATTTAAACTTATGTTAGATTGATGTTAAATATTTCATCTCCTATGAACATGAAGTTTCAACAGTGCTTCCCAGTCTCACCTTGGGTCCAGGCAATCCATGATATCCCTGAAAGGAATGAATGGGGGGAAGGGGGTGTTTAGTATGCTTAGCTTTCCTTAACAAAAAGCTTCTGAACTACTTTTTTATCTTTTCAAAAATCTAGTTAGGAAGTATTAAACTGTATTCCTTACGGCAGGTCCAGGTGGCCCTGGCGGGCCAGGCAAAGAGATAATCTGGGCCTACAAGAGAGTTATCAAGATTAATCCAATTAAGTTACATCTGGATTACATATGATCTTCATATAAGTGTGTTTTAAACTCACCAGATTGTCCTCAAGCCTAGAGTCTCCTTTATCTCCCTTTTGCCCTGCTTCGCCCTAAAATGCCATGACAAATCAACATGTATCATATAACCTTATATCAGTAAGCAGTAAGCATGACATGTAATATGATGGTAATACTCACTGAAGGCCCTATCAGTCCAATTTCCCCCTTTTCCCCTTTTGCTCCTGCTGCTCCAGGCTCTCCTGCATCACCTCTCTCTCCCTTATGGCCCTGGATGAAACATCAAGCTATTTAAAGCCGTACACTTGTATAACTATAATCAGACTGTGTATGAACAAACCTGCTTTCCTTCAGGTCCTGGTGCCCCAGCTAAGCCCATTTCTCCCTGTTATGAAGACATTTTTGAGATATATCTGAATGTTATGTGTTCCAGCAATAGTAACTGGTGTATGATGATGCAGTTCAATGAAAACATATAACTCACTTTTGGCCCTTGCTCTCCTGGAGGTCCTGGAGGCCCCTATTGGTACAAAGAAAATATCAATACAAAAAGTAATTACTAGAGATAACAGAAGGGTCTTTACACAATTGCCATTTTTCTAACTGAAATGTACCTGTAGAGCTTTGAGTCTAACATCCAGATCAGCATTTTCTATGAAGCCAGTAGCTCCTCCCTGAGAGAGACAGATGGAAATGACTGTCAAGCATCTAAGATGTTCAAAAATAAATATGTAATGAAGAAAAGACTTTGTTAAACATTCACCTGGGGTCCTGGATCTCCACCATCCCCCTTTTCACCCTAAGGGATCAGGATTATTGTATTGTTTCAGTAAGCAGACCTAAATGAAACTACATAGATCTCATCAACACTATAACTGAATATTCTTATTATAATTACCAGCTTCTCAACAGACAGCTCACCTTCATGCCAGGGGATCCATCAGTCCCTCTCTTCCCTTCAGTACCTGGTGCACCCTTATCCCCCTATGTGTCAAACAACTACATAAAAATTAAGGTTGTCTTTGTGTGTGTGAAAACAGAAAAAAAGGGGGTGAAAATCTAACCTTGTCCCCTACAGGGCCCTGTGGGCCAGGCATGCCATTGACACCATTCATACCCTTAATGAGAAAACAATGGATATTAATTTTGTAGGCAAATATTGTGCAATGAAAAATAAGTAGTAGTGAATATTAAATGTACATTAAAATATTTTACAATTCTGAAGGCTTAAATGGGCATGACATGAAAATTGACACTATTTACTTTGTTAGTGCACATTGCTAGTCTTGAGGTGAACAATTAATCTGTTGTTAATACACAGAGAAAATTTGAATCAAAATCTTAAAATCTTTCGTTATTTATTTACTTAAACTACTTTTATCAAACTGGTACCAAGGTGATTTAATGTTCCAATAGTGTCTGACAGGGTCCAAATATATTTTTCTTATTTTGAATAACATATCTATCATTTTAGTATTTGAAATAAACTTGTTTTTGTGTTTTGCTTTAAGCATTTAATTGTACTATCATACAAATACCACTAGGTTTGATATTGCTGTTTTGATTATTTTTATACTAATACTACATTCATACATTTTTTTTTACTTTTGGCTTAAGTGTCCAAAATATTTAAGGGACCACTCATGTGATTCACATATGTTTGTAGACATGTATATACCTCTATGCCAGGTGGCCCTCTTGGTCCCTGTAGGGAAAATGTGCATTACATAAACCAGTGTGTAATTAAGATATGACATGTCAAACTCATTTAACAGCATTGCTTAATTCCATTCAGTTGTAGATCAATAATAAAATTAGTTCATATAAAAAGTAAAAAAAAATAAAAATGAATGAAGTTCTACCTCATATCCATCTTTTCCAGGAGGACCCTGATTTTAGAGAGCAAACATAAGAAATTAGTCATATTTAAAGGAGCAGGTCTCTTTTGACTGTCCACTAAATGCTAGACCTTTTTAGATCTATGATGTATAATATAACTACTTAAATCTAATCTTTTACTTTTAATTAAGTCAGTGAAGAAAAAGTGATCCAAATGTGTCTAAATTCTTTGATACAGACAGCAGCTCTGAAGTGACGCAGGTTCTTTCTCTAAACGCAGACAAGGTTATTCAGCTAATGGGAGTGTAACTTTGGAACACACCAAAACAACAGTAAACAACCACACAATGGCCTTTTAACCATCTATTTCAGACTGTTCTGGCAGACGTCCTGTAAACTTCCAAGAATGTATTCAAGTCAGCTACGGATTTAACATTGAAGAAATATTGCATAACACTTGCCTAAAATCAAATTAATTTGTACATCTTCATGTATTCCTACAGACACTCAACAGAAACATCTACTGTCTTGATTTGTGCCACAGTGCTGTGTCTATTTGTCATGTTCCACAGCACTTCTGAGAAAGACAAAGGCACAGAATCAGGCCTAATGAGGTGGTTTCACTTAGGTATATATAAACACAATTTGGGATACAATAACAGGAAATGGCCTTTGAGCTTCTTGACCCCAGAACATCTGCTCCCATTATGAGGGAGAGAGCAGGGTGAGAATTGTTGCCCTTCATCATTGCACCATTCTTTGTTTGGATTAGATGGTAGTCTGAAAAGGAAATAAAGTGCTGAACATATGTTGGGATAAGCAAATGCATAAACCATCAGAGTTACATACTCTGAAGCTGCAAGTTCAATCACTAAGTATCCCACCTCACGGACTGTTATATAATGCATTACTGAGAACAGCATGTTGAGGCTTTGTATGATTTTTGAGGTGATGGAAGATGAAACAACTACAAGTTAATGCAAAACGAAATATTAAAGCAACCCTATTCAAAGTTGAGGATTCTAAGGAGGCCTTGACTGGCAATCCATTAGACTTACACAAAAGGAGGTACACAGGCTCTAAGAAATATTAAAGAAACTTGGGGTGAGCTCTTTGTACTTTAGGCTTTGAACAGCCAATCAGAGTGCTATGCCTCACCCATTCAACATGCTCAAACAGGTGAAGAGCTGCTGACGGTGATCCTAGTAGTGCCAGCAGTGCAGAACACATGCAAAAGTGGAGTCAACGTTAGCTGACTGTTGACTTGGTGTTTCACAGACTTTTCACCCTAGAAATCACCAAGAACATACTACAAAGCAATGCATTAAAACCCTTGTCAATAAACTTTAGTGACTCTGAACGCATAGCAACCATTGCACCTGAAATGTATTCTACAGCTACCTGTCTTAAACAATCTATGTATTTTTAAAACCAAGTCACTGTGATATGGGAGCATCTGCCAAGAACACATATGTAGAAGCAAATGCAGTATATCTGAACCCAACACTGAGCACAGGGTTCAGCTCAGTGAGAAGCTGCACCTGGTCTTCTGAGTGGGGTCTTCTGCACAGTGTGACTCATATATGAGTCACAACAGCTGTAGAATGAGTGAGCTCAGTACAGACACAGGCACAAGAGACCATGTGAGATAGAATGCAAGTGTCTCACCGGCTCTCCTGGGTGGCCCTGCGGCCCATCTCTGCCTGTGTTTCCTGGAGGCCCTCTGGGACCAGGTGTTCCTGGAGGTCCTGGGGGCCCAGCCTGACCTTGATCACCCTAAAGACAGAGAGAGAACAAGTATTTTAATATTGTCTTTGAAAAGAGTTTCACTGTTGTTTCTGATCTCGAATAGGTACTTTACCTACATTGGTTATACTAACCATGTTTCACATTCATTTTGTCTCATATATTGAGTTTGGTTGCGGCAAATGCTAAAATGCTTCTGGGGCCGAAGCTTCAAGGAGCAGTTATGTATGAAGAAATGTTTGTTCCTCACAAAAACGATTCTTGATTAACATATTAAGATAATGCAAGACACTTTTACGGCTAAAAACGGCAAAAAGTTATTTTGGCTTGATTATTTGCTGTGGTCTGGCAAACATGTTTTCGTCTCTTTTGTCAATAAACACAACAATTATCCTTTCTTTGAAATTCAAAACAGGCATGCAACACAACATTGTAAACTGCCAGATGAGCTAATTGAGGCCAAGGACACACAGAAGAAATGGAGAAAATAAGAAAAGCAGCAAGGCATTCATGCGCAAGTCCAGCTCTACCTTTAGAAGGTGCCTGTGAAAAGTGTGGTGGTCAACTGTAGCCGAGAGAAAGCCATGCTCATAGCGAGGGAAGACCATCTAACAGCAAAGGAAAGATAATGAGAAAGATGGACAGAATGAATAAGAAAGAAAGCAGCGATGCCAGTAATCACAGCTGGAGAAACAGATTCAGCTTGCACCATCTTCCCTCAGCGTAAAGGGTTGTGGGAACAAAGGAGAAGTGGAAAACAAAGTGAAATAAAGTAAGGTATGAGGCACAGATGTTTGTGAACATGGACAAAAGATGATAGGCTGGGAAGGACAAACCTTAACCGTGAGAATCTGATTACTGAGCAGGCCTGCAGAGGCAGTGTAGGCCGGTGGTCCCTGGGAGGTCAGAGGTCATTTAGAAGAAAACGGAGGCAGGAAATTACATAAGTGAGAAAGAGGAGATGATTCGGAGAATGACATTGTTACGATACATATAATGGAGGGTATAATATAATTGTACTTCTGTGCAGAACTGAGCTTCAACTTGAAATTGAATCCTGTGAGAGTTATTCTGGCTATTCTTTTGTTTTAAGAAACCAAGCCCAAATACACCTTCTGGATATGATTAACTTTCAATGGGAGCACATGGCAATGAGGTTTATGTTTAGAGTTGCAGTTAGATAGGTCTGCAACGGATTCACAAAGAAAGACTACTTTTCCCAGGAGAAACTTTTTCATGATTTTTCTTTCTCACAGATTGTCAAGGGAGTTTGTGCACAAAAACGTACTCTGCAGGAACTGTACTGAAAAGCCGTAGAGAAGAACCACAGCATGCCTAAGCTACATTTCTACCTCGTCAGCAGAAAATGGGTGCTTGCCCATGCACAACTTGCCACCATGATCTTCATGGTTTCCAAAATATTACCATGCAGTTTTTAGTTTGTTGCTCTGGTGTTCTGGATTGTTGCTAGATGATTTTTAGGGGTATTCTGGATGGTAAGTCTCTACCATATGATCTCTATTGGCGCTTTTCTATGGTACTGCACGGTACGGCTCGGTATGGTTCACTTTTGGGGGGTTTTCCACTGGGTACAGTACCTGGTACCTGGTACTTTTTTTAGTACCACCTCGGGTTGGGGTTCCAAGTGAACCATACCGTTACCAAAACGTGACGTGTAAACTCTGCTGATCACGTATTGGCCGGAGAGAATCGTCACTACCTGCGTCACTGAACTTGCGACACAAACACAAAAGAACCGCTAGATTTAAATCAGCACAGCCAGCGAAGGATCGAACACAACTGTTTTGAACGAGCACACCTTTTTTTAACAACCAAAAAGTGGCTGTTCCCCATTGAGGAAGTACAGACGTTCCTCTCGTTGATAGCAGAGGAGCGGATCCAGCAAGAGCTTGATGGGGCGACGCGGAATGAAAAAGTTTTTTTAGGAGTCGCGGCAGTAGAGGCGGCACAACTATAACGACGTGAATAATCCCGCCCACTCTAAAGCGATACTAAACTGCAGTGGAAATGCTAACCGAGCCGAACCGAGCCGTGCCGTACTGAGCCGTGCCGAGCCGAGTCGTACCACGCAGTTGAAAAGCGCCATATGATCTATCTATCTGTAAGGCCTATAAACCCTCAATCTTCATGACTTTTTAAACCTTTTTTTCCCCACAACTTTAAACTTTGCTTTTCTAATTTAAAGTTATGTGAATTCTTTTGGATTTCAATTCAACTTCATTACCTTACATTCAAATCTGAATGGCAATTCTGCATCCTGTTTGCAACCTCATTTCAAATTCAGGAACCAAACTGGAAACTAAACAGAATTCTCAATTCAGTTCTGAATGGCACACAACCCTGCATACGTCTTAGCAGAACAAATCTTCTTGGCTGCCTCAGATGCCACAAAGACTACTTTGTGAGTCTGATCTGCTTCTTCTATGTCTGGGCAAAGGGCAAAGGGCAAAAGTCACAAGTCAGGAGTAAGCATAAGGTCAACTATCCACCTGCACTACAAACCCAAGTCTTGCCATCTGGAAGGAAACACGGCTTTTATCGACTTCCAGGTCAAGGGGTCCTTGTCCCATGAGAGCTTTAATGGATTCCAAAGGGTCATACTCCTCCTGCTTCAATGCAGTTGAAAAAGCGCTAATTTGGCTCTTACATCCACACAAAAAGAGGAACACGGCCCATGGGAGAGGCTGTTTTCCTTTTCCTGACTGCTCATGTCACCACTCTCAATGATTTGGTTCATTTTTCTACTGTCAGACTGATGGCGTAAAGCAAAAACAGTGTAGCGCATACAACACATGTTCTTAACATAAAGAAAGAGAGCAGCCAAAGCACATGTTTCTAATTGTGCTGAATGGTCATGAGGTATGGTGGAAAAGAAGCATAGGGAGCCAAATGATTTAAATGATAGTTCAAGTAGATATAGATAGAAAAGTGGTGCGATCTGCACCGGCGAATTCCTGATTTGTCAAGGCTCACAGTTGAGGTTGTAATTGGAATTAGTTGAACAGATAAAGATTTTACATCTATCAACACAGTAATGTAAAACTGCTAGCAACCAAGCCCTGCCATGTGGAAGGAAATGGCTTTATAATTGACTTCCAGGTCAAGGGGCATCCTCAGATCAGTGCAATCTCTGTAAACTAAGACTTCTGACTGAGCATAATATTAGATGTTTGTGACACTCACCCTGGGACCCATGTCTCCCTGGTCACCCTGTGGAGAGAGCAACTCTTAGCTTATACTCGTGAATATGTTTCTTTGAATCAAAACTATCATTATGCTTTGACAGCTCCATAAATTGCACATTTATCATGCTGGAATGTATTGTGGGGTGAATATACCTTATCTCCTTTTGGTCCCGGCATTCCCTGGCAAAAGAAGAGAACGATTCAAAGTGACAGATTAAAAATTGTTCTTAACAATGCAGGCTATTTCCATTGCAAACCACAAGTCACACCTCTTACACCCTCAGAAATGACTGGCAGATGTTTTAGTGGTTGAATCTGAGTGTTTGAATGAATGATTGAGTAAATGAAAACCAATACATCACAAAATATGAAAAGAAAGATATAGAAAAGTAAAAATAAAACAATGTTATGACATTCCATTCCTGATGACAGCAAAGATTCCTGCATATAATTTAACACAAGAGCTCTTATTTCATGAGTGGACAGCTGGTTTGAGGGAATGGATGATATTATTCTGGTTTTATTCTGCTCAGCGGTCCGCACAGGAAACTTTGCTCAAGACCGCAAATACAACAAGACACATTCTGATTATCACAATTCCATCGTACTCTGTGGTGTTGTGTTCACTGCAACTCTTTGAACGCTGTAATTTTGAGTTCTGTTTCATAAGTATGAGCTTCATCACAGTAAGCAGTGCAGTGGTGTAGTGGTATTTTTCAAAGAATGTTAAACATGATAGTCTTGTCCCAAGTGCTCTTAATGTTGACTTGAGATCAAAATACGTATTTGTGGGTTACAAAATGGTAGCGCAGGAATCTTGGAAGAGTTTTTGTCACCATTTATATTTTTAAAGCGGACTGGAGTTTTATTGTTATAGATTGCCACGATATGCCATAAAATACGTAATAGATTGGAGGGTGTTATTGTTGGACCAAACAATGATGCCACTGGACAAATCACTTGATTTCATTTTCTGATGCTTTGATTGTGATGGAGAAGCTACACTAGATTATACTGACTTCAACACAGATGGAGAACATTTACATAAGGTTGAGATGTTGCACATCTCTCCTGTTACATAAAGATGTTTATTGCGGATCTTCTTGTTGATGTGTGCCCAGTCAAAAACACCCACCTCTTTCTTTAATCTTCAATGGTCCTTTAAGTAAACACTCAACTTAAGTGCCCTTCCACTTTTAGCAAGAAAACATTCATCCTCTTGAGCGTGATTTTAAACCGGTGACTCTAAACTTTGACGTAATTGGCAAAAACTGTTGGTGTTCCACTGATGTGCTTCACCCAACTTGTATGCAGTTCTGAGCAATTAATTGCTCCAATGTTTACCCTTCGAATGGGTTTTAAAAGAGGCATCGACCACTTCATTTCTCCCACACAGTGACACTGAGGCCCTGCTGGCCTTCCCCAATGTAAACATATACGAGTATAAGACATGGATAGGGTTGCACCGGCCATTTTTACTGAATTTGGGATGTAAGGTGCAGAATTGGGCTCTTAGTAACTGCTAGTAAGTTTGTACCTAAAGGCCTTTCCACACTGAGCGCGAAAAAGCGAAACGAATATCGGACGCGATGACGCGCTGGAATAAAACAATAGATTTCTATGGATGCTTCTACATAGACCGCGAACATTCGCGCACCGAAAATGCAAATGTTTTTTTTTGGGCCGTCCAAAAAGATTTGAGCTAGGATCACGTGGCCGGAGCAGCTGCTGTTGCACAAAAAGGCAAGACCTTGGTTTTGAAAACCAGTGTAACAGATTTATTCTCACATGTTCTTTATACAGAATAACATTTCTATTAATTGTCCACTGAATTATGTGGTCTGTAGAGCAACGTCCATTTTCTTCCACGTGCGCGAGTGTTATTAGTCAGAACGCGTTCACTTTCTACACATGAAATATGAATGCAAATAGACATGATTATGACGACATATTTTCTGTATGTGTTTTGTATGCAGCTCATGGTATTTTTATAGCAATAAAGGATGTTTATGACAAATATCAGTAGTGTAGCGTTATTAAAGCGTTATTCAACAAAAGAGTGCATGTGTCTGCTTATTAATCAAAATCAACTATAGATCACAATTGGAAGTTATTACAAGCACTCGATCAAGTTTCAATTTATTTATATAGCACGTATAAAACAGCCACACGGCTGACCAAAGTGCTGTACAGAGATTAAAAATAGTAAAAAGAATATAAAAATCAGCACAACTAAACAATTAAACTAAACAACAACAGGGTCTCGCACTAATAATAAAATAAGTAAATATAATAATAAGTAAATATATTAATAACACAAGAGAAACAAAGTATAAACCCATAAAAGACTAAGCAAAGACCATAATAGAAAATTATTTGTAAGCCAAAGAAAACAGATATGTTTTTAAGGAGAGATTTAAAAGTAGGCAAGTGTAATCTCTAAAGGGAGGTTATTCCACAGCCGCGACCCAACCACTGAGAAAGCTCGATCCCCTCTATGTTTGAGTCTGGATTGTGGGACTAGAAGAAGATTCTGATCACTGGATCTTAAGCATCTGGATGGTTGTAACCCGGATGGTTGTAACCACTCTAAGTTTGTCTGCGTTGGGGTGTCTCCGACATAGTGATAACACTTGTTGCCTTCTCTAGTGCAGCTCAACCAGGTCTCGTCCCATTCATCGATATTTGTGATATCACAAATCCCGGAAAATATGCGTTGTAGTCCAAACGAGTCGTTCGTTGTAGTTTTTGAAAAGTGAATTCTGTTAAATAAAATATCTCCTTTTGAATTGGACTTTGAGCTTTGTAACTTTGCAGATATTTTTTATGCTCAAACAGCAACATTACAGACTAATAGGACCTAATAATAGGACCCCGTTAAGAAAGGTTTGATTTTTGATAGCAGGCGAAGTTGATAAAAACTAGAACCTATTACAGAGGAGATATGTTTGTCAAGGTTTAAGGACTCATCTAACAAAATGCCCAGGTTCCGTACACGTGAAGATCTAAACACTGATAAACTACCCAGATCTAAGCTGGATGCCTGAGAATTGTCAGAGGGTCCAAAAACAATCACCTCAGTCTTATCTTCATTTAAGGATAAAAAATTTGGGGCTAGCCAAAATTTAACTTCTAAGAATTTTATTAAAGAAGCAAATGCAGAGGGATCATTTCTTTTGATAGGTAGATAAATTTGGGTATTGTCAGCGTAAAAATGAAAAGACACCCGATGTCTTAGAATGGTTCCCAGAGGTAGCATGTACAGAGAGAATGATGAATGATGACCACTCGATGATGGTTTAAAGTGGGTAAGCAAATAAATTAATAATTACATACATTTTCAAGTGTAGCTTGATGCTAATTGTACTTCTAATTATATTTTAGGATGTAGCCTATTCTTGTAAGCATTATCGATAGTTTGTTTCTGGTGTATTACCTTGTTTATCTTAATTTAATGCTGTATATTGAGCAGCGGATGATGTTAAATCCATTTACGAGATACATATCTGAGGAAAAATGCATTGTTGGTCGGCGCCACCTAGCGTGCAGGCGTGAATTAGCAGAAGGCGAACAATCATTTCGCGTTCGGTGTGAAAGCACCTTTCTTCTGCGTTTCGCCTCGCTTTTTCGCATCACGCTCAGTGTGGAAAGGCCTTAACTCTGTACTTATAGGATACTCCACCCAAAAATTTTAATTATCTCATCATTTACTTATCTTCATGTTGTTCCAAAATTGTAGGAAATTTTTTTGTAAATACATTTAAAGTCAGTGGGCTCCATTGTTGTTTGGTTTCCAAAGTTCTTCAAAGTATGTCTTATTGGTTTGAAACAACATGAGGGTGAGTAAATGATGCCTGTATTTTAATTTTTGGGTGTAGTATCCCTTTAATTTGGGTTGTATCAATTGCTCTTAAGGCACAACTCTACTAAGTCACAAGACCTCTGTAATATGTAGTTGCAAAAAATTATGTTTACCTTTATTGATCCAATGAGCAGCCTTCAAAGTAAGGTTAAATTTCAGTTAAGTTTAATATGTAGTAGCGCGTAAATTGTAACTTAGTGCCGATTTTCATCACAACTACGCTTTTTTACTTGCGCACAGCTTGTGCAACTGGCCCCTGGAGTAACCTGAGGAATAAGATCTAACACTACTTTCCAGAATCACACTCTTATGAATGAGGTGATGGACTGAAGATTACCTGTGCGGTACAAACCAGGAGGTGGGGCTGGTTTATACCAAATGTTGCTGTTATGACTTTGTTAGAAATCTAAGATGTATTACAAACTGGCCCATGACAGAATTACACAACACACAATAATACAGTTGTTTTCAGATTTAAATGATAAAAAAACCTACCTGACTGCCGTTTGGACCTGGATGTCCCTTTAAGAAGAAAGAAATTATTATATTTTTTTACAGCATAATGAGCAGCGTGTTACTGTGCAGCAATAAATATACATCCCTACAGATAACCGGAGTTAAACCAATTATGTTGTACTTACAGGCTTACCATCCATACCCACTGGACCCTGAGAGAGACAGAAACAGAATAAGACTCTGTTCAGAATAAGTTTTTATAGTTATTTTAGTGCAATCATGTACATTGGATTTTAATTTTAGATTTTGATAATTTCTTCCCTATAGTGACAGGCATCTGAGTAAAATGGATATTTGAAAAAGTCGAGTGGAACTTGAACCTGGGTTGCCATTACGGGAGGCGGGCGCACTAACAAGGACGCTAAAGACCACAGCCTCTAGCGTCAATCACTTGTGCACCTCTTGAGATCAGGGGAGACTCCGTTACACTCACCCCCCTAATCCTCCCTCCCATCCGGGTCATGGCACCAATGTAACCCCTCCGGTCCTAACTGCCTTACCAGCTGGCCTCCGTTACACTTGGTCCTATAGACCAATTATAGGTTTGTAAACATTCAGGATGCGTGCACATCATGGTTGCAGAAAACCCGGGAGAGATAGCCTTTACGGCTAGAGAATTTCACGGATAGGGTACAAAATAGTTAGGTTTAAAAAGATTATAAATTATATTGATTAGATGTCATTTTCAAAATGTTCTCCGCATATTAACAGAGCTTGTCACCCAGCGATAAGCACTGTTATTCAACGAAATTGACGTTAGAGAGTGGGATCAGTGTTGCCAGATTGGAAATGTCCAAGTATCGTACCAGAAGCTCAAAATTATCGTATATGAAAGAAAATTATCGTACATGAGTACAGAATACAGCTATTTATCTAGACCAGTAACTTTTTGACACAACCTGCAAATTACCACAATAGATAAAAAACTAGATAAATAACTCCACCTGTGAGTCTCTGTCATCGGAAGCCTGCGTGTTGCTAGATGTTGAGGGGGTTCATGCCGCCATGGACCACAAGATAGTGCTCGTTGGCTTAAAAGCAGGGCACCCTCCTGAATTCTTAACACATTCTGAAGTGTGCACAAGCGCATTTATAGTGTCTGTAATGAGCCAATTTCGTGGATGAGTATAGAAACCCTATGATTACAACTACCATCATGTGTATTTTTATATAAAGAATTATTGTACATTATGGGATTTTTTTAATTATTGATTGTACAGAGGTCAAAATTATCGTACAAATACGATAATTATCATACGTCTGGCAGTGACGTAACTGTGACGTCTACTCTGAATTGGTCTATACATCGGATGTTAACTGGATGGAGGCAGATCTTAATGCAAGCCTGCAGTCGATTGTAAGAAAGGGTAGGAGTTTAAGCAGACTAAATAATTAGAGCTGTCCGGAATACTTTACAAGAGAGAAGTTTGTTGTGTCACTGGAAGATCGAGTTTTGACATTTTGATTAAAAATTAAGGTAAAAAGTTTTTACATACATAGATTAATCGTTCGCAATAAAATCAATACCATACAGTTTAGCTTTGATGGACTCCAAAAATATTATATTTTTGTAATAATAATTAGTGGTCCGCTGTTATAAATAATTAGAGGAAGGAAAGGTTTAGTCCATCATCACTGGCTTCAGTAAGCTCAGACTAAAAGACAGGAAGTCGCTGTCCACGGCACTGAAGGTGCTGAAAGGGGTCTGTTCACTCTAAAGGCTGATTTATACTTCTGCGTCGAAACTACGCCGTAGCTTACGCATAGACGCACACCCATACGCCGTAGCCTGACGTGCACCTCTCCAAAAATCTAACAGCGCGTCAATTCTACGTTGTACTTGCTGCGAGTTGTATATGCTTGTACAAATCTTTGTATATTTTTTGCATAATAAAAAACAAAAAACACAAAAAAAAAACCGTCAATTCTACGCAGACCGCAAGCACTGTGATTGGTCTGCAAGAACCCCTCCCTCCATATGTACTTGAGTTTTGTGTGTGTTTATGTGCACTTTAATATATTTTAATGTTACACCTTCTTATATAAAATAAAACAAAGCAAAGAACAAGTGTCTTATCATTTATTATACTACATAGCATTATACATCAGTAGTTGTCCGCAACAAACAATGGTGATCTGTCGTGGTACAAGTCCTTGTGCAGATTGAAAGAATGCCATCATCTCCTGTTCCGTTGTTGTCTCCTTTTTGTAGTTTTAAATAATGATTTAATGATTTGATATTTATTTGCCGCCGTCACGGCTATAATGCTTCTCCGACGAGCCGCTTCTTCTTCGGCTTTTGCCGTGGTACTGCGGGTTACACCAGCAACATGCCCGTGGACACTGCAGACTAGCGGTTTGCTCGTGTACTGCACGTTGACGCGGACAACGACGCAGAAGTATAAATGAAAACTGACGCATAGCCTACGGCGTAGGTCCGACGCAGAAGTATAAATCAGCCTTAATTCTCTGACCTGTGAAAAATATAAGCCAACATACTTAACTAAATTAAAAGTAAGCACTTTCTGATTGGAAAACATTTAGAACAAAAGGTCATAATAAATGTAAAACAGGCGGTGTAGAACGCAACATCTATTAAAACAATGTCAACATAACGTTGTATACACATTGTAAAATTGGACTAAAAATAAATATAGTGATAAACAAATATTTCTGATTTCTGACTTGAATGTCTTTATTCTGAACAACATAGTCAGGAAACACAGACAATAGGGCTGTCTGTCTTGATCTGGCAGTGTGTTCTTGTACTTTCACAACAAACAAGTGACAAGAAAGCATGCAGGGGTTGCACATATCAGTCTATTTAGCATGATGTAGAAGAAATGGATGACTCGTGTGGTGAAAGTTCTGAGTGCAGTTGGAAATCCGGTAAGGGCCACATGTGGTGCAGTCCTGCGCGCGGTTCAGTTTGGAGCAGCTCTCTTGTTATGCTTGGAGAGACTTCACACAGGGCTATATTTCCCAGTTGATCTTTATGCGGAGCGGAGGCTGCCAACGCATGCAACTGATCGCATCTGGATCACGATGGCCTGTCAGGGAGGCTTCACGCAACTAATGCCTCTTTTAAAAGCAAAGCTATTGGAAAGAACAATATCTCTTTGTTCTGTAAGAGTTGTGTAGGTGTATAGGTTAAAAAATTCAAGAATAACTTGTTTTTTAATAATAACGATTAAAATAAGAAAATTTTATATGATTAAATTAGCTTATCTAATATTGATAATTTAAACTATTTTTTTCTGAGGTTTAAGGTTAATTTTTAATAGGCAGGTTATGCATACAGATGGATTGTATGCCTGTGTAATACGCTGTATATGCATACAATTATCTGTACCATTATATATACCATTTGAAAACCTTTGTGAAAAAAAGTACATTGATGTATTTTGACTTGTTTAACCCCATTAGAAGTTTCACTTGATTTACTCAAATTTAAGCACAAAGAAATAAGAGATCTGGGGTGTGTCAACATCAAGAAGATCAGGCCCTTTCTTTTGGAACATGCTTCACAACTCCTTGTTCAAGCTCTTGTTCTGTCCAGGCTGGACTATTGCAATGCTCTCTTGGCAGGTCTTCCAGCCAGTTCTATCAAACCTTTACAATTAATCCAGAACGCGGCAGCAAGATTAATTTTTAACGAGCCGAAAAGAATGCACGTCACACCTCTGTTTATCAGTTTGCACTGGCTACCAATAGCTGCTCGCATAAAATTCAAGGCATTAATATTTGCCTACAAAACCACCACTGGCTCTGCACCCCTTTACCTAAATTCATTACTTCAGACTTATGTGCCCTCTAGAAGCTTGCATTCTGCAAGTGAACAGCACTTTATTGTACCAGCCCAAAGAGGCACAAAATCACAGTTTCACAGACTTTTTCATGAACTGTTCCCTCCTGGTGGAATGATCTGCCCAACTAAATCCAAGCAGTGGATTCTATTCTATTCTTCACTCTATTCTAATTCTATTCTTTATTTAAACTTTTTTTTTAAACTTGCCCCTTTTAGACACTCTATTTATTTACTAACTGCTTGTTTTCTTTAAAAAAAAAAACATTATACAATTATAATTCTGACTTTCTGACTGATTAACAAAAGCAAAAAAGGCCTCTAACACTAGCTTGCTCTATTCTTTTTCTATTCTATCTGTTTTCTTTTTATTTATTATATGATTTAAAAAAAACCTTGCTACGTGTACTGCATTAAGCTAACTGAGACTTGTTATAGCACTTGCTTATCATTGCTCTTTTGTTGATTTTGATTGCTTCCATTGTCCTCATTTGTAAGTCGTTTTGGATAAAAGTAAATGTCTAAATGTAAATGTAATGTGTGTTTCCTGTACAACGACATAATTTGCTAATTAACCACCATAGTACGATTCAACGTTGGAGAAACAAACTAGCTAGTCACAACTTTGTCGCACATCCAACATTCAAACCTTGTTGGTTAGAAATGCTGTTAATGATGGTTTATCGCTGTAAATGGCATTATAACTGAGGACTTCTTCGCTATGTTTGTTCTCTGTTATTTTGCTTTATTTTGCAGGTTTGCTTATTTCACCCAGGATTTCCCCTTTGGTACCAGAGTACGTATGCACATGCGAACTCTTTAAAAACGAAAAAGTGTTAATTCTCTTAAACGAAACAACATCGAATGCAATTTATGTATAGAATGAAAGATATAGATCATACTAGCTTTTGTTCGAGCACAAGATCCAACCACACAACTTTGCGATACTGTTTACGAATGTTTGTTGGAATTATGGATTCAGGAAATGCCAAATCGTAGAACTATGTTGGTAACGACAGAACTTGCAACCATAGTTGGCTAACAATACATTCAGGAAACACACCCAAGGTCTCATCTGGCAGTTTAAACCCAACCCAAATGGCATCAGCATGTTTATGCATGAATTGAACTTTTTAAATGTCAACTGCTGAATGTTGAATGACCTTGTTTGGTTATTCAGGTTTTTTTTTTAGCAATAATTTCTAATATGTCCAGCAGGTGGCGCACTATGACCCTTAACACTGCCTATCAGCTGAGGTCTACATGAGACCACAAGTCCTGTGTGAGCTTGTGGTTAAAGCAGACGTGATCAGTTGATCAGTGAGTGTATAACTGGACTGACAATTACCGGGTAGCCATCTCGTCCTGGAGGGCCCTGTAGGGATTTAATGAAGAAAAAGCAACAGTACAATTAAAACCACAAAAACCCATTGTATCTGAATTTAAAAAAGAAGACTGTTTACATCCCAAACCCACCAAATATGCACAAGAATGGACATTATTCAAGTGTTCCATACTGCATTGTTGCCATTGTCTTTATTAGTTCACTTGCAATACATAAACACAGCTTATGTGACAAACCGTTCATAAAAATTGAACGTGTTTGGGGCAACCATGCATGTTTACACACTCTTCTCCTTTATTATTGTGGCTTTCTGCTCATGTTGAGAAATGTGACGCAACCACAGCAATAAAAGCTGTTGTGCTGCTGCATTGTAACTATGATAAGGAGGATTGTACACATACATTTCAACATGTACTAGTGTTTACTATGCAATCTGTGTGAAGGCACGAAAAGATTTGAATCAGCTGTTGGATTTTTTTAAAGGCATGCCTGGTTATTACGATACAGGCGGTCAGGATGGATGCCAGACAGTGAAAAATGGAGTGCGATCAATTCAGAAACTGTCTCCTGGAGCATATATTCTCCATTTCATCTGATCTCACCTCAGTTGCAGTCTATATCAAGGTTTCAAAGCCAACAAGGCATGCCATGCTGTATCTGCCCACCTCCAGACCAGCTCACATTTGTTCTGAATTTAAAGCCTCAGTGATAACGGAGTACTTACTGGAATTCCTGAAACACAAAGAAAAACAAACAGTTGTATGTAACAGTCACAACTATTTGCTGCACTGAAGAGTAATCATGTGCAGAATATTAATGATATAATAATAAATTATACAATGATTAATATGCTGTCTCATTTCTGTCAACGTAAGGAATTAAAGTCATGTCCATGCATATCTGTTTAGATGCCAGAATCGATGAGGTCAATGTGTACAGTACATACAAACACAGCATTCAAGTATCTGCACAAGAAGAAACCTAGTTCTGGCTCATAGTATTGATCAATCAAAGGACAGTGGTACAGATAAAAATGGACCCTTGTTTCTTTTCCACTTTTGAACAACTCCAGATTTGGCAAACGTCTGTGTGTGATGAAGTGTATAGGTGGAACACCTCTGAGCAGCGCCAAAAGGAAAGAGAAACCAGAAGTGTAGGGCTTAACATTAGGTATTTGAATGGGCCGCAAAAAAAAAAAAAAAAATCACTACATTTGAAAGACAAATATTGTACTTTTCACGTCACTACATTTCTATCAAGGTCCTTAAAGTGCCCCTATTCTGCCATTTTTAAGGTTGCTAATATTGTTTTACGAGTCTCCTAAAACAGGTTTACATGCATGCAAGGTAAAAAAAAACGTTAGTTTTCTCAAAAAATAGATTTAATTTTACCTCATTTCTAAATGATTCGTAAATGACTTGTGCGAAGCAGTTCAAAGAATCAGTCTCTCTAAACCCTTCCTTTCCGTGAGCCCTCACTGCTGTGATTGGTCAGATGGCGCAGTCCTTTGTGATTGGTCCAG
>NW_015555756.1:1040913-1044351 GCF_001515605.1 Sinocyclocheilus anshuiensis
TTAAAGTGCCCCTATTATGCCATTTTTAAGGTTGCTAATATTGTTTTACGAGTCTCCTAAAACAGGTTTACATGCATGCAAGGTAAAAAAAAACGTTAGTTTTCTCAAAAAATAGATTTAATTTTACCTCATTTCTAAATGATTCGTAAATGACTTGTTCGAAGCATTTCAAAGAATCAGTCTCTCTAATCCCTTCCTTTCCGTGAGCCCTCACTGCTGTGATTGGTCAGATGCCGCAGTCCTTTGTGATTGGTCCAGAGCTGTAGAGAGACTGGCTCTGGATTGGTCTACCGCGTACAGCGCGTGTCGGAAACGAAACGCCCATTGCCATGACGGAATTACAGCCCTGGAGACTTGTCAATACATAGAAAAGATGGTATCGATTGTACCTTACCAATTCGAGCCGGAGACTGATGATGAAACGGTTGAAGTGGCTGATCGACAAGAGACTGATTTGGAAGCACGACTGGAGCAGGCCGTTTCTCAGTGGTAAGTATCAAGTGTTAACAGGTTTGTGGTAATCATAAAATGTGATTAAACAAATTTACTCTCACAGCGTAGGATACAGCGTCTTCTCGACATGATGTTAACCACGCGGAAATTTTACTGTTTGTGGGCGGGCAAGTGTGCCACGAAGAACGTGGGCAGACATTATGCAAATGTTTTACTTTGTGACGTAGAGCCGTAACGGAATAAGATTCGAATTCCTGACGACTTGTTTAGGCGATTGTGAGCCGACTCTTTTTTTTATATATACAATACCTTTATATATCGTGCACTGTCGGCTTCACAACTTTGCAGATAGTTTATGTTCACATACAGCTACATGACACACTGCATGAAAGGTAATATTCAAAAAGGCATAATAGGGGCACTTTAAAGTAGAAAGTCGTTACTATGTAGCAGCCTTAAAAATCAGTGGGTGATTTTTTTCTTCTCTAAAATGTGATTAAAAAAATAAATAAAAAATACAGCACTGCACAGACCTTTCTCTGTATGACATCAAAGTATGGCAAGAGCGATGATGTCAAATAAATGTTGCGGTTTTGCTTTTTTGTTAAAGTAGTGTTGCTTTTGTAAAAGTATACAGCTACAGTTGTGTTGCTGGGTTTTAAAGCAGGTGTGATTTTTTTATCAATCTGGATTTACAGCAATTTCACTGTCCACTCAGTTCTAATGTGGATGAATGGCTACACGTAGATGTGTGCACACTGCCAGAGCTGTGTGAGATCACTACCATCATGTTTTTTTGGGGGTGGCTAGGGGTGTTAAATAAAATTGTTTGGTAACACTTTAGAATACTGTTCTGTCATTAATAAATAACTAGTGTGGTGAACTACCACTTTCAATTGAGTGCTATTACTTATTAAATCATTAATCAGAGTTTCTTGTTAGTTAATAGTAGTTACTAGAATGTTATTAGTGCATTAGTCATTTGTTCCTGTGTAGTTATTAACATTCTAAAAGCTCTTTATTCCAAAGACACTACAAGCTAGTCAGTGTATTCAGTAGGCATAATGTATTGTAAGATGCTTTAGAGGCATAAGGTATTGCAAGTATTACATACAACAATAATAAAACAGTGCGTTGACATAAAAAAAGTAAATTTACATTTGGTACTTAAGTACTTTTAAATGCAAGTACTTCTGTACTTTTACTTAAGTAAAAATCTGTCTTTACAACTTTCATTTGTAATGGAGTAATATTTGACCAGCAGTATCTGTACTCTCACTCAAGTAATGGAGTTGTGTACTTTGTCCACCTCTGCCAAAAATGCATATTAAAGAGCCAGTTGATTGAAACGCTATGAAATACAAGCACTGCTAGTGCATATGTTAGAGTGACCAGACGTTTTTTTTGGTGTCCTGTCCACAGAAATTTCCCTTTTTACAGCACTTTTAAAACACCCCACAAATGCACAGCAAACACAATTATTATTATTATATTTTTTTCAAATTACATGTTTTTGGTTTATTTTTGTAAATCTGGTTATAATAATATTTTCACCTGTATGCTTTTTGTGATTTTTGGTGAATTAAAATCAGCCAGGGTCAGTTTAAACCACCAACATCGTGATAATTATTAATTATAACAACAGCATTATGAAAACCATATCAATCCCCAGTTTTTAATTGTATAACAACATAACAAGTAAGATTTAAATATTTTGACCACTGAAATAGGAAATGTTCCTGGTTTTCATTTCAGAAGTCTGTTCACCTCAACACGTTTACTGGTATTGAAACAAAAATACAACATACAAACATATTTTACAAACAGCCTTAAATTGTATGACTCTTTTGAATCAGTTTTACATGAACATTAAGAAAGGTTACTCAAAATATAACCTACTACACTAGGATCAAAGCTATTTTTATCAGTAATAAATACGGATGTTCGCAGCACTTTTCTGACTAGATTTGACATTTAAATTAAAGATATAGTGGGGTTAAATAAATAAAAATCGCACCTAAAAAAACTGACAACTTTAACGAGTAGACCGACCTGCCATACGTTCGCACTGAAGCACCATCTTTCACCAGGTCAGTATTGATCTCCCAGAGGAAGTGAAACACGGCTGGAGGAGGCAGCATTTCATATATTCAGTTTAACCATGCACCTAGAGGCTTGGGTCATTGGAAATTAATAGTATTTTAGATACTCGGCACATTAAGACAACAGCGCCATGCCACAGAGTCACGTGACACGTCACCAGGCAGGAAAGAGGTATGAGGGCTCTGGCGCACTTCCACATACATTTTATGAATTGGCCAAGCATCAGTATGTTCATTTATTTATTTGCTTATGTTTTATTTACATCATAGTTATTTGTATGTATTATTTACGTTTTATTTATTTTGTGTTTATGTATTTTGCGTTCACCATTCCTTTTTTTCAACAATAAATACAAAGTCAAAAGGGACGTAATTCACCCGTTTGTTATGCATCTTAAAACGTAGTTTTTTTTTAAATAATAACAATCCGGAATTATGACTCTTTTGCCTTATTGCTGGGAGATACCAACCTCCGCGGCTCAACCATTGGAGAAAGCGTACGTTAACTGTAAACTTGGATCACGTGTGTCTTGATAACCAATTTGTTAACGCTTCTATTGGTCAACTTACAACTGACGTCAAAATTCGCCCTCCTTCGAGGAAGTAACAAACCCCAGTAGGCCAGAGTTGAAACGTTATACAACATAAATAAAAGCACACAAAGCAGAAGGCACGTCGCCCAGAAGGAGCTCCAACGGAACAGTCATGAATCCTGATATTAGCCGTGAACGTGAAAATGCATCTTTTAACCTGGAGATCCTTACGAACATTCTGGATGGTGGTGCAGAAAAGACACGCAGGAGGAGAGAAATAGGTCAGCTGTGATCAGAATTATCCGATTTCATCTGTATTGTATATAATTGTATTTATTATAATTGTAGTA
>NW_015555756.1:1045795-1047876 GCF_001515605.1 Sinocyclocheilus anshuiensis
GCAGTCCTTTGTGATTGGTCCAGAGCTGTAGAGAGACTGGCTCTGGATTGGTCTACCGCGTACAGCGCGTGTCGGAAACGAAACGCCCATTGCCATGACGGAATTACAGCCCTGGAGACTTGTCAATACATAGAAAAGATGGTATCGATTGTACCTTACCAATTCGAGCCGGAGACTGATGATGAAACGGTTGAAGTGGCTGATCGACAAGAGACTGATTTGGAAGCACGACTGGAGCAGGCCGTTTCTCAGTGGTAAGTATCAAGTGTTAACAGGTTTGTGGTAATCATAAAATGTGATTAAACAAATTTACTCTCACAGCGTAGGATACAGCGTCTTCTCGACATGATGTTAACCACGCGGAAATTTTACTGTTTGTGGGCGGGCAAGTGTGCCACGAAGAACGTGGGCAGACATTATGCAAATGTTTTACTTTGTGACGTAGAGCCGTAACGGAATAAGATTCGAATTCCTGACGACTTGTTTAGGCGATTGTGAGCCGACTCTTTTTTTTATATATACAATACCTTTATATATCGTGCACTGTCGGCTTCACAACTTTGCAGATAGTTTATGTTCACATACAGCTACATGACACACTGCATGAAAGGTAATATTCAAAAAGGCATAATAGGGGCACTTTAAAGTAGAAAGTCGTTACTATGTAGCAGCCTTAAAAATCAGTGGGTGATTTTTTTCTTCTCTAAAATGTGATTAAAAAAATAAATAAAAAATACAGCACTGCACAGACCTTTCTCTGTATGACATCAAAGTATGGCAAGAGCGATGATGTCAAATAAATGTTGCGGTTTTGCTTTTTTGTTAAAGTAGTGTTGCTTTTGTAAAAGTATACAGCTACAGTTGTGTTGCTGGGTTTTAAAGCAGGTGTGATTTTTTTATCAATCTGGATTTACAGCAATTTCACTGTCCACTCAGTTCTAATGTGGATGAATGGCTACACGTAGATGTGTGCACACTGCCAGAGCTGTGTGAGATCACTACCATCATGTTTTTTTGGGGGTGGCTAGGGGTGTTAAATAAAATTGTTTGGTAACACTTTAGAATACTGTTCTGTCATTAATAAATAACTAGTGTGGTGAACTACCACTTTCAATTGAGTGCTATTACTTATTAAATCATTAATCAGAGTTTCTTGTTAGTTAATAGTAGTTACTAGAATGTTAATAGTGCATTAGTCATTTGTTCCTGTGTAGTTATTAACATTCTAAAAGCTCTTTATTCCAAAGACACTACAAGCTAGTCAGTGTATTCAGTAGGCATAATGTATTGTAAGAAGCTTTAGAGGCATAAGGTATTGCAAGTATTACATACAACAATAATAAAACAGTGCGTTGACATAAAAAAAGTAAATTTACATTTGGTACTTAAGTACTTTTAAATGCAAGTACTTCTGTACTTTTACTTAAGTAAAAATCTGTCTTTACAACTTTCACTTGTAATGAGTCATATTTGACCAGCAATATCTGTACTTTTACTCAAGTAACGGAGTTGTGTACTTTGTCCGCCTCTGCAGTGAAGACATTTATAATGTTAAAAATGTTTCTCTTTCAAATAAATAGTTCTTTTGAACTTTCTATTCATCAAAGAATCCCCAAAAATGTATCTAGTTTTGCAAAAAAAATATTAAGCGGTATATCTGTTTTCAACATTGATAATAATAAGACATGTTTCTTGAACACCAAATCAATAGGCTATATAACTATTTCTGAAGGGTCATGAACATTTAGCTTTTAAAATTGCATTAAAATGACATTTTTAAATATATGAAACTAGAGCTAGAGAACTCCGTAATTAATTTCTATTTACATATTCTATTTATAGTTACACCTATAATTACACTGTTGACCCTACCGCTACCCCTTAAACTTATATATACCACCAAACCTGCTTACCTATATCCCTCCTCAATAGCAGCATTTTTTATTTTTTTTTGCAATTTCACATGAACACAGTTACATGTGTAACTAACAATTCATTATTTTATTAAGTACATAGCAGTGTTAATTTTGACAGGCATTTTTGATTTAGTCTTAGTCTTTATCTTGAGATGAAAATGCTTA
>NW_015555756.1:1047992-1048553 GCF_001515605.1 Sinocyclocheilus anshuiensis
CATTTTTGATTTAGTCTTAGTCTTTATCTTCAGACGAAAATGGTTATTAGTCTTAGTCACATTTTTGTCTTTCATAGTTTTAGTCGACGAAAAGTCATTGCATTTGTCAACTTTTAGTCATTACTTTTAGTCAAACTGCAGTTACAAGCTTTAATTTTGGTAATTTTATATGTAGTATTTAGACAAAAATAGTCATTAGAATTTTTCTCTCTCTTTAGACCAAATCAATTAAGCTTATGAGAAATTTGAATCAAGGATTGACTTTGGAAAAACTTGAATAAATGATGACATTTTTACATTTGTGGGTGAACTATCCCTTTAACAGTAGTGAAAAGGGAGCAACTTATAAAAATTATAGTTGTTCATATACAGTATAATATATATATAATATATCATTTTTGAAAAAGAAGCAGAATAAGACAAATATGAAAGAGATACAAATTAAACTCGTTTTTCAAATTCAGTAGGTTTACTTAACATATTTGTTGAACATCTTTTGTTGGTTAACATTAATGACACGGATAGGTACTTAATTAGGAATGCTGTCCCTTTAAGACGGAA
>NW_015555756.1:1048563-1049040 GCF_001515605.1 Sinocyclocheilus anshuiensis
CTGTCGACACACTCTGGAAGCATCGCTCCCCTCACCATTGAGGGTTATTGTGAGCATGGTGTTTTCTTTCGAGCATTTAATTCTCTCTGAGGTGTTGGATTCGTCGCTCCATGGGCTGTTCTCGTGGTAGTGCTGAGCAGTGCTCCCCTTTTTTCAAAGGGTTACCTATGAGCACGCTACTCCTTCTGAATTCGGAGTTTTCCTCTCACGTGAGAGTTGAGTTCTCTGTTTTTCTCAGAGCACCTAGACCAGCAGCATCAGGTGAACTAGGCCCTTCCTCTGCCTTTCTGATGCGCTGAGTTTTTTGGCTAGCTTGCAGTACACTTACCCTTCTGATTTTAACAATCGCGCTGTAGGTCGAGCCCCCCTCTCGCTGAGAGCTGGGTTTGTGCTCCCTCAGCTAAGGTAAATTACTGCTAGCCGTTCCAGCATTGGAACATGCTGCAGGTCGAGCCCCCCTCTCGATTGAGAACTGGG
>NW_015555756.1:1049215-1053874 GCF_001515605.1 Sinocyclocheilus anshuiensis
TTGAGCTCTACCCCGGGCCCAGGAGTTCTGGCCCTAACAGGTACGTTTTTTGGGGTATGTAGCCTAGGCCTTTGGCCGTAGGGAATAATGTCACTGACAGCCGTCTCATGGCAATATGGTAGAGTTGGTACTTAGTGCGCGCCATGGTTTCTGGCATGCACTCCCCTCAGCATGGTGGCATGGGTATACCGTTCCCCATAGCGACCCCTAGAGGACGCAGTTCGAAGTTCCCATGAAAGGGAACGTCTCAGGTTACTTATGTAACCATGGTTCCCTGAGTAGGTAACGAGACACTGCGTCCTCTAGGTTTCTTGTCATGCTTCGGATGCAAGCTTCAGACGAAGAAGTGGATTATGTGTTCTCCCGGTGCCTATTTATACTATAGTCGCACCGGTAGTGACGTCATGGCTGTCGCCGGCCAACATGTTGTTGGTGTTTTTTCAATGTATGCTTCAGACACGAGTCACGACGAGGCGTTCCCCATAGCGACCCCTAGAGGACGCAGTGTCTCGTTCCCTACTCAGGGAACCATGGTTACATAAGTAACCTGAGACGTTTTCACCCACCTGTTTACGTTCACTTAATCCATAACCGACTCTATTTAGTCGTTTAGACATATGGACCGCTGTGTGTGTATTTGAGCTCTGAGAACTGATCGCACGCTGTATATGAGAACTGAAGAAGTGGAGCGTGCGCGAGAGAGAGCACTGTTATCAGCGCAATTCTGCCTATCGTATTCACTAACTTTAAGTTAATCGACAACTAATTGTGACTCCCGGGAAAAACGGGACGTCTGGTCACCTTATCCCTACCCCTTCGGGTGCTGAGGCCATTGTTTCAGATCGCTAGTTCACGTTTTATTAGCCTATCTGTCCACTGCGGCTGCCATACTGAGACTAGATATGCAAACGCCCCTTATCCGATTGCAATCTAATAACAGGGACGCACATTTTGAAAGAGGACAGTTAGCCTATTCTATAGGATGTATTTTGAATGTCCTGTAGTCCTCAAATAACATATAGTCCCGTCTTGTCTAGTTAACGAAGACACGGCGTAAATTTCGTCATAATTTCGTCATCAGATATTAGTTTTCGCTCGTCAATGTCTCGTCTTAGTCACAGAAAAAATGTTCCTTAACGAATATTTTTCATCTTCGTTGACGAAATTAACACTGGTACATAGTATTTAAGGACACCTAATATATAAGTGGGACCCTATTTTGTTTGCATTTTGTACTTAACTATGCTGAATATTATATATATTACAACTACGAAACAAACACTATAAAAACATACCTAAAAATATATATATTATATTGTATATAGTGAAAAACATTTGTTTGATGCTTCTAAGACCCTTAAGTCATTTTCAACATTTTAACAAAACTTCATCTACGATAACTTTACCTAGCTGGCACATTTGAATTAGAATCAGCCAAATTCAAAACAATAATGCTCAGTACTACATCTCACATATGTGTTGTCTTTAGTTTCAGAAGAGATATAATTAGCTTCTCAAATAATAATAATAATAATATTAATAATATTCAATAAATTCTCCTAAGATCAATTTATCTTGCTGTATGTCAACAATTATCTCATTTTTTTCCAGTTTTATTTCTGCAAAGGAATTTTATGAGAAACACCTCAGACAAAGATACTAAAATGACACATAGCTGAGAGCTCAATTAAGTCTTCTGAGTTGTAAAAAGAATAACAGTGTTTTCCTCTAGTTGAGCATTGCACATAGGCTCTGCATTAACATAGATATTTTGCACTTAGAAGACCAAAATGTTTCAGAACTCTACAGAAATACATGTTTAACAGTGCTTATTTGGTGCAGACTCAACAGATTCAACAGTCTGTGAATCTACAGAATCCTTAATGAATTCAGGCAAGAGAGAAATTCCAGTAGTGTGGGAACGATGCTGGTGTCCAAAACAGCATTCTTGTGAAATAAGTTGTATGCGGTGATCTGCAATCTACCATGATCAGTTTTGATTTATTGGCAAGTCACTTCAGCTATACAAAATCATGCGGTATAGACCGACAAAGCCGAATCATGCTCTCGATGGAAAACGCAGGAGTTCATGGTGAGGTCAAGCTCCTGCAGTAACCCTTTATGCAGTGTCAAAAGCATCACAAGTAGACATCTGCGTTATTTCCTGTGCCGCACAGCTTCCCTCGTCTCTTGATCAGCGCAATGAACATAATGCACAAGACAGTCATTGGCATGTCGCTCCACTCTGCTGTCTGAGGGATGTGATAGTAGGAGTGGAATGTGACACCAAATGGATCTGGAGACACAAGCGGCGCTGGGAGGATCCAGATCTTCCCTGCACAGGATCAGAGAGCCAAGTAAACAAGCGATAACTCCTACAAATGGCCGTGGTGATAAGAGTGCTTTCAGTCACACGGCCATGATGGAGATTTGATTCGTCTCTGTCATGGTGAATAGAGAAAAGGAGATTCCCACTGTGTCAAGTCCAGGTCACCCAAAGCCCTGCAGCAGGAGAGCAGCTTTTTATGGACACCAGGCTGTGTGTTTTGGAGGTTGTCAGTCCTCCCATCAACCAGCCAAAGTCATCACACACAGAACAAAGACACAGTTCTTCTCATCTGACAATGTGTTTGAATATCTGTGTGTATATGTAGCGTACATAGGGTCCGTTCTTGTTGTCATGCAGTTAGCGTGTCATATCTGCTTTGAGATCACTTCCAGTCGCTGCATGCCGAGCATGATTTGATGAATTTGGTCCATTAGTACTTACCTTGCATGATAATATACATAAACACGAGAGTAAAACTGAAGATGAACATAGTGAGCCTGCCACCAAATGTACTGGACCACCAGAGCAGCAGTCCCATGGCAGAGAAAAACATCTCTCTTATTTACTGCCACCACCCACCCAATAATTAATCAGAAATGGGCCGTTGCATTACGCATGAGGTTTCCAGATACAGAACAATCCACTTTATATCGCATCCGAGGGACTATAAAAGCTGTTTAATTGACAAGAGATGTCAGTAAACAGCTGCACAATACAATTCGCAAGCGTACACGATTGTGTTCAAGCCTGGTTTGCAAGAATTACATGTTCTGTATATGATAATATGTTCATAACTCCAGGTAGGAGCAGAGAAGGACCTCCTAGAAGGAAATAACTTTCCCGCAATGCAGGAAGCATTTTTCTTGGATGGCTGTTTATACTTGCCTTTTTCATAAAACAAGACTGATTATATATCTATCAAGTAGATAACAAGCCCAGCATAAATACAGCAAGCTAGTTCTTTAGCTTAGCAAGTAGCATGTAACAATATACTACTACTAATAGTAGGCATAGATTCAGCAAGGTGCTGGAAACATTGCTCTGAGATTTTGGCGAATATTGACATGATATATCACACAGTTGCTTCAGATTTGTCGGCTGCATATCCATGATGCGAATCTCCCATTCCACCATCTCCCAAAGGTGCTCTATTGGATTGAGATCTGGTGACTGTGGAGGCCATTTGAGTATAGTGAACTCATTATCATGTTCAAGAAACCAATTTGAGATGATTTGGGCTTTGGGACATGTTATTCTACTGGAAGTAGCCATCACAAGATGGGTACACCGTGGTCATAAAGGGAAGGAACATACTCAGGTAAGCTGTGGTGTTTAAATGATGCTCAGTTTGGTACCAAAGTGCGTCAAGAAAATAACTCCCACACAGGGCCAGATTAACATAAGGGCTAGGCAGGGCTGAAGCCCCAAGGCCTGAGCAACGAGGGGGTCCATGATTGGTTGTGGAGGAAAGGAAAGGTAGGCCTATATTGATTGGCCAATGGGAGCTCCCAAACTCACACATATTATTTATCCTTGTCAAATGACTGCACTATTTCTCTCAAAAAGTTATGAGCGATGCAGTGTCTTTCTACTCATTAAAAGTAGTGTCTTAATCACCTCGGCTTTACTGGAGTGCATGAGAAACAAACACCAAAAGCCATGTAATGAAATTACACTACCTGCTTAAACTGCACAGCGTGAGAGAACAGCTGGACCAGACCAGTGACTGGCACAGCACTTACGAACTAGACTGACGCTGTCGCCGCTCTATAGAAGTGACAACCAGCGTTTGATACATTATAATTCGACACATGACATGCACACCATTATATGTGAACAAAGACTCTGTGGTGAAGCTGGATGAATCCAGATTTAATAGCTCCATGTAAATTGAAGTCTTGAGGTAATCTGTGCCCAACAGAAAATGCAAGCATTTCAGTCCACACAGCACCACCCCATACAGTTTTACCATACAGTTACTAAAGCTGTAGAAATATGGCATTATGGTCATTATTAATAGTAATGTCACTATTGTTATAAGCTACTAATATTAAATATTGAGTAATATAAGGGCAAAACGTCGATTTTATAGAGATTTAGTTTCAAGTATTCAAGAAAATATCAACAATGTATTACTATTTGTTTCTGTCCTGTATTTATTAACAAATGATTTATTTATGGATATGCTGAATTTTAGCTCTCATATATATGATGTTAAAGAGCAGGTCATATGGGTTTTTGAAAAATAGCTCTTTTGCAGTTTATAACGTAGCTATCCTTAAATGAAAACAATCTGCAAAGTTGTTAATCAAAAAAGTGCATAATAAAGA
>NW_015555756.1:1054808-1056239 GCF_001515605.1 Sinocyclocheilus anshuiensis
CTGCACGATTTTAGCCCGATTTTTCACTCGCCGACAGGTTTTGCGAAATCGCCGACAAATGCCTGAAATCGGAGGCAAATCGGTGCTCGTTCACACGAGTGACAATCACGCATTGTGAATAATCAAAGACGCGATCTGAGAGAATCGCCGACGCGTCGCCGACGCCCGTGAAATATTTGGCATGTTAAATATCTGGAGCTGTTGGCGATTCACAATCCTGCTGTGTGAAATGAGTTCTGACTGAAAAACACATCGGCGATGACCTACAGCCAATGAGAGAGCACGATACAGGGCAGTGGGAAGTTCGGGGAGGAGGTATATGAAATGTAGTTTGTGGACCAGTGTTGCCAAATCCGCGATTGCCGTTGGTTGTTTTTCATGTCAGCAGGTTGAAGCGACCCCAATAACGTGATATTTAGGCCCTGAAATGTGAATTGTACCAGGAGAACCCCGCCAAAAAAATGCAGTGTGAACTCGGCATAACTTGCTCAAGGACTTCTCTCTGTGCCAATCACAGCAGGCTTGGCCAGCTGACCAATCAGAGCAGAGTAAGCTTATGGAAGGGAGGGGTTTGCTCTGAACTTACTTGGAATGAATCGTTTCGAAATCATTGGCAAATGACTCTAATATTAAATGTATATTCTGAGAAAATTACAATGTTTTCTGAGCTTAGATGCATTTAAACCTGTTGTAGGGGACTCCAACACAATATTAGGACACTTTAAAATACCATATGACCTGCTCTTTAATGAATTTATGCTTTTAAAATGTTGTAGTCTAGAATATTTAGTATGAATATTCCTTGTATTTCTGTGTTGGAGAATTAATGGAAAAAAGGAAAAAAGAAAAAAAAGAACAACAACAACATTGTGACACCAAGATAGGCCATTATAAGGGGGCCATTGGGTTTGCTATAGCCCAAGTGCCCTATGTGTTCTTATCCAGGCCTGCTCCCACACCATTTCACCACCACCAGCAGCCTGAACCGGTGATACAAAACAGGATGGATCCATGGTTTCATGTTGTTTACACCAAATTCTGACTCTACCATCTAAATGTCACAGAAATCATGACTCATCAGACCAGGCAACATTTTCCCAATCTTCATATTCAGATCAGCCCATCTTGCACCAACAACCATGCCACATTCAAAGTCACTTAAATTACATTTATTCGCCATTCCGATGCTCGGTTTGAACTTCAGCAGATTGTCTTGACCAACACTGTGTCTATACCAGATGTGACCGCTGTTGCACTATCTTTTGTCGTGTAGTGTCATGCTGCTCATGTCTGGCGTAGACACGGTGCAAGTCTACAAGTCTAAATGCAATGAGTGATTGGCTGATCAGTTAAACAGAGGCATTTAATAAAGTGGCCAGTGAGTGTAAGTAAATTTATATATATATTAGGGCTGCACGATAAATCGCATGC
>NW_015555756.1:1056462-1096773 GCF_001515605.1 Sinocyclocheilus anshuiensis
CTGTATATATATATATATATATATATATGTGTGTGTGTGTGTGTGTGTATATATATATATATATATACACACACATGTGTGTGTATAGTTATTTATATAATTGTAATTGTATGGCACTTGATATTAACTGTGGAACTGCACCTGATTTTATAGGCCTCGAAAAAAACTGCTTGTTGGCTTATTTCAAGGTCTAAAACTTTGTATAATTTATTTGATAAATGTCTATGGACAAAATACATCAGGACCAATGGCCACTGCAAATGTGGGTAATCTCTATACAAGTACAACATTTATTTAAAATTCTTTAGTCAAATATAAAATTATGTCTGGGGAGTTTGGCACAGGGGGCAAAGCCTTGCCTGCTAAAACTCAATTGAGCTACAAAATGTACAATAAGATGATGTCTACAAATGCTAGTGGACAAAGTACTGTACCCTTATAATGACTGCGAGGCACTGAATTCAGTTTAGGTTAAGCACTTTACATATGCATCTACATCATAATTTTGATAATTTTTTTCTTGTTGGATCAAGATGTCATCAACTTCAATGCAGTTTAAGATTTCTGAGGTTAGAAGATAAGCAGTAAAATAAACAACATGCTGGGAAAATGGCTGAAGACAAGGAGAACGACCCTCTTCAACCCCTACCGATCAACGTAATAGAAACATCACAATGACTACCACAGAGAAAAAGCCTTTTCCCAACCGCATGATATAAACTGACATTTCCATCTGTTCAATGGTTCCTCAATGAAATAGAAATCAAACATGACATGAAAAATGAAAGGTCTGGAACACATGAGAGGATCCTGACAGTCTTTATCCTGGAGAACAGCTAAAAGTCACTCAGCATTTGTTTTGCTGTAATTTTAGGTTAGGTTCAGGTCATTTTTAAACTATTGGATGTGTATAAACTTGTGTGTCATGTACAGGTACTCACCAGGGTTGCCTTTTCTTCCACGTTTTCCTGGAGGACCTGTGAAAAGAGGGTAACGATGGGTGAATTGCATATATTTATGTATAATTTATGACTTTAGTCAATGACCACTACAGCTGTGGTCATACTAGAGAAATATCAGTGAAATTTCACATGCAAAAATAATCCATCTGTCTACTGTAAATAGTGTAGTGATGTATGAAGCACCATCCACACATTAGTCATTGTAAAACAAAGCAGCTTTCTGTATGACCAATTAAATTGTATATGTGATATAAACTCTTGTCTTTAGCAACAGGCTGTGCAGATATCACTGATCCCTTCCTCAATGTGAGAGGAACATATCCTTTTCCACAAGCTGGGCTGATCTGTTCTGGTGGAAACTTCCCCGGGAGTCTCCACCCCCAGATAAGAGAGGTGGGAAAAGACGCCTTGCGACAGACACAAGGAAAGACGATTTTTGCAGTCCCCTTCTGCAGCATAATAGTAGCCAAGAATGACATCATATAGGTTCAGCCAAACAAACACAAAAACTTCTCACAAAGTAAAGTAGCAGAAACAAGAGAAAATAGAGGAAGGCTGAATTTAGCAGATCCCAGAAAGCTTTGAAAAACGCTGAATTACATTTACGCATTTGGCAGTGCCATGCTCTACTGAACTACAGGAAAACACTACAAAAGTTTGTTTGCATTAGAATAATTTAACTACAATTGAAATACTAAATGGTTTGGATCAGGGGTGTCCAATCCTGCTCCTGGAGGGCCAAAGTCCTGCAGAGTTTAGCCTCAACCAGCTTCAACACACTTGCCTGGAAGTTGGGTCTGAAGATGGTTTAGATGCTTCAGATGCATTTAATTAAGGGTTGGAGCTAAACTCTGCATGTCAGTGGCCATCCAAGAACAGGTTTAGACACCCCTGGTATAGACAATATAAATTCGTAATTTAAGATGCCACCACTAGAACACAGTAAATAGCAGGATTATTTGCTTTGATCAATTTGAGATCATTTAATAAAAACATTTTTCATAATCAGAAGTTGCAGCCCTCCTAATGCTCCTTACTAGGAAGCAACAGCACTGAAGGTACATCTTCTTCAACACATTTTATTGCATACAGTACTTCAGAAAAACTAGAAACTATAGTGAACCAAAAGTGACCTTTGTTCACTTCGGCTGTAATTTTTTTGATGGTATGCATCAAATTGATCAAGGTAGTGGCAAGTGAAGTACGGCATTTATTGATTTGCCAAACAACTGGGTGTAATAAAGATGTTTTCCCTCAGACAACACTGTACACATTGTTCTTTTACTGAAATTAAATTATTCTATTGCACACAAGCTTTTATTTGTAGGAAAAATACATACTTCTACCCCAACCTTTGCAACAGGCTCGGTGTTAAAAGGTGATGCATATGACATTAATTTATAACTTTTATTACTCACATAAAACCTGATTATACTACAAAGTCTCAAAGTTTGCAACCATGTTGAGTACAATATTTGTCATCAAATCATGCAAAGTGTATTTGGTACTATTTAGCATTTGAGGGATTCACACAAAAAAATGGAAATGATGGTCTGTGTGAAAATATTTCATGAACAATGACTGACAGCCATAATGTCTGGTTTTGAATATGTGAGTGTCATATGGAAGACATTTTGCACACTCTGCTCTACGATCTGTGGTAATCTATACCAACACCCTTATAATGTCTCGCATAAACATCGGCTCCCCTCCACAGGGCATGAGCTGGGCGTGGGAGATTTATCACAGGGAAAAGCTGGGTCAGGCACTTTTTAGATTATGCATCTTTTATTGTTGAAATTACCCTTGCCAAATATGTTTGGAGGTAGAGTTCGCTTCCTGTTCTCCTAATTGAAACCACCATAATGCTTGTCAACAAGTTTACATTAAACTTAATGATGCCTGATGGCTTTTCCAAAAGCCTGTCTGTTAAGCCCTTTTGATAATATGAATATCTCTACAAATCCGCTGGTTCATCCTCTAACCTCCAGCTCGCTCCTCTCACTTCAGTCACATACACAAACTAATGTCTGTGTGACAATCACAAAGGCCCTATGTTAGCACTTTGCAGAAGTGTACTGTATATCTAAGCAATTACACACGCAAGAACGCTGCTGTTCCAAATCAATACCAACAGCATTATTAGAAGTATGATAGCTTTCATAAAACATTTCAACAAACAAAAAAAATCGAGAAACATTTTAGACACAAATATTGTCACTTTGTCAGTTTTTGCTTCGCCAACGAAAGTAGGCTAGTCCAAACAAATCCAAAGCAGAATCTCTCATTGGTTGAGTATATGACTCAAACACTGTGTCCGAAATTGCCCTCTATACTCTTAGTGCACTAGGGCACAATATCAATTACACACATTCCATTCCACAATGTACCTCAAAGTGCATTCACGCCATGTTGTAATTATCATAATAACGAGATTCCAACTTGTAAAAGGCGTTCATATCCTTGTAGAATCATAATTACACCTGATAAACTGGGAATTATCTTGAGAGCTACAATTTGTATCACCTGACTGCTGCAGTGTCAGCCTATTTGGCGTTAATAGTGTTGCCATAGAAAAGCATAATTCCAAGTCCAAGGACATGAACAGCACAGAGTAGAACGTCACGTGATTTGACATCACATTTCCAAATTATGGTAAGTACAACATGGCGTGGATGCAGCATCAATAACACGTGTACAACGATGTACACTTAACAACTATCCACTAGTGAATACTCATTCATTGTCAGCGTTGTGTCAAATCAATTCTGCGTCTCGCCGGAAGATGGCATCCCCAGCACCTCCATGTTTTCATTCACGCATTTGGTAAACTATATTAGTGGGCGTATAGGGGCCAGGATTGTCAACACATCCAAATACTTGCTCATAAAGATGGTCTCTTGTTTCTTAATGCTCATAAAGACGAAGATGGTTTTTCGTTCCTTGTTTTTTAATGATTGGTTGAGTGCATAATTAAAGGACTCGCTCATGAAGGTGTTTTTTTCTAAATGAATCAGTGTTTCTGAAGGAATCATTAACTCAAAGACAGACACTGATCTCCACCTACTGGCATAACAATATAAAACTACAGACAAAGTGCAAAAATGACTACCTAATGCAAAGAATCATAGTATAAAGACAAATCTGTTTCATTAAGTGCAATATAAATGAACCTGAATCAGATCTTCAATATCCGTATTTAACTATGGATCTCATCAAAGTCACACACAAAGCATTTGGGTCATTCACATATTCTGGCTACAGCCAGTAACTTTAAATGCAGCAAGTTCATGAAATCCGGCACGTTCATGCAAGACATTTCCTTCGTGAATGCTTTGAGACCAACATGAGTGTACATAAAAAGGAACCAGCCCTCGATAACATTTACACCTAGCTTTCAAAAAGACTTGACGTTAATTAATTCCTTAACACTTTGATTGCAAAGTATTGTCAGGTGCTTGGAAAAGGGCTTCGGCCCTCCATCAGTGTTGTATTAGGAGCGACCTGAGAGTGTGTAATTAAGGGGGTCTTTTATTCTGAATTCCTTGGGCATTAATTGAACAGGTGTTATATGTTAAGACGTTAATTTTTAACACCAGAGAACAGGCTCATTTGGCAGTAAGGGTGTGAAAAGAGGGAGGAAAAGCCGTTATTGGCCCCTCGTTATCCACCCACCCACCCAAGATCAAATTCAGACCAGACTGAGATGAAGACGGCTGATCCACATCTTAAGATATCAAGGTTCCGCTGCAGACCACTGCCGCCAACACCAACCAATAGTCTCAACTGCTACAATAGTTCATTCTGTTCATTCTCTCCTTGAACCACAGATGTTCTTTAACACCTTAATATGAAACAATTTTTCTTGGTTACACTAAAAACAGAAAATTTACAGAAGATGTACATGCTGTGAACAGTGTATATACGCCTACTAGGCAATGAAACATTTGTGAGAGTACGCTCATGGTAGCATAGTGGTAGTACACTTTTCCAAACATGCTATTCTTGATCTGCTGGAAATAAAGATCACAGCATCTGATTCAAAAAGCATATTGTTAAAAAAAAAAAAGTTAAACAAAGATCAAAGACTAGGATGAAAACCATGACTAAATTAACCCGTTAGGCCTATCTGAAAAGAATAGAAGACTCAAGATTTATACAACAGTGATGGCAGATGTTCAAAGCACCTACCTACCAGGACTAATATGCATCACTTTCATAAGATCTGCCAGTTGGAATATATAGGGCAGGGGTTTCCAAACCTGTTCCTGGAGGGCCAATGTCCTGCAGAGTTTAGCTCCAACCAGCTCTAACACACTTGCCTAGAAGTTTGAAGATCTGGATTAGTTGGTTCAGGTGTGTTTATGGTTGGAGCTAAAGTCTGCAGGACAGTGGCCCTCCAGGAACAGGTCTGGACACCCCTGATCTAGGGTGTATTTCTATTATGTAGTAGTATGATGTCTTTAAAAGCTTCATGACATGAAATAGTGAGCATGGTTTGGCTGTGAATTGGAAATACTACCTTAGATGGCCAACAAAGAACTCAGGAATCTGCAATGCTTTTAAATTTCTCAAATAATTTTAAAGAAACGACTAGTTACACACTGAATTAAATTTGAATTTTGAAGTAGAAAGAAAGAAATAGTTTATCTTTTAGTTTGTAGTTTTATATAATGTTTTTCATTGGAATATTAGTCAATGTGCATGCCTCATTCATTAATCACCAATACTTTTTACAAATTTCACAGAATTCAAAAAATCTACTTAAATTTTATTTAATCTTAAAACATCCTGCATTACATCCTCCATTTCCTCTTTCAAATAATGTTCTTTAAAAGTTATCCTTCTGACAAACTTGACCAGATGGTTTGATCTTTCAGTTGATTCTTTATCAGCATGTCATTATGTTTAAACTTACAATGGTCTTATCAAGCTCAGTATACTACGTGAAAAAAAAACAGTAATATAAAAATGTTGGTTTTGGCACCAAGCAAAAATACTGTGATTGTGGTGCATTAGCTAAGGCTGTTTTGATGTATTTGTAAATGATCTTCAAACATTTAACCCCATGTTGAACCCCTGTATCCCAGTGATCGGTGTATCTCTCTCCTTGGAAGAGCTTTAGTGCAGATATCTGTCTCCACGGGCCTCTTTTCCTGCTACTGTCTACAGACATCTCTCACGATAGATAAAAGACAATAAATCAAGTCTCTGCCTAGACTCTTATTTATGGGGGTTATAAATGGAAATCAAATGCTCAGACGTTTTGCATGGAGCACGTTCTAGAGAAACCAGTATAACAAAACAGCCATGGTCCTGATTTTGATTTAATATGATCCATATAAGCTATTCAGCTGCAGTTACACGTGGTTAAAGAACTGCAACAATGAATCAGTCAATTGATTATAGCTTGCAGTCTTTCCTGAACTCCTCTTAAGAACATATGAAAAAACAAACCGCAGAACAGACGAACTGATGCTTTTAAACAACTTTAAGCAAATCTAACCAAGCACAGTTAGGTTCACACCTAGATTTTTTTCATGTTATGAAGAAAATGTCAGCTTCACTTGCCTGTGAACAACTCACAGCTGTGGCGCCTTAAGTGACACCTAAACTCTTTTGAGGGTTTTTCAGTCAAAAGAACCCAAGTGTCTGGCTTGTACTATCTTTCAGTGCAAGTCTTCGGGTTTTTATTTTCTTATTTTGTTTGTCTTGTAAACGTTTGAATACTAGCACAAGTCTACAGTCTTCAGCAACTGATGTAAAACTCAGGAGAAAAAAACCTCCATATCAATTTGCTTTCCAAAAACCGCAATTATTTGTATTGAAGCAGTTTATCATAAAAACTGGATGCAGGTCAGCTGAAATGGCCCCCTTATCCTTCACAGCTGTCTCTAACAATAGCTGTCTCAGTTAAACCCAGAAAGACTGCAGGGCAGAATATCCAAGTACAGAAAAACACACTGCTGATCTCTCCCTCGGATGACTTCGAAAAGCAGCGTGCTTTTATTCTCTGCTCATTTTTTTAAATAACTGATGCGGTTGGAAGGAGTCCGGGCCGCTATAATCGTATCATAATCGTTAGCGTATGGCCTCAAGAGGTGAGCGGCACACCGTTTTACAGCCTGATCTTTTGAGTCACGTTTTGCTAGAAAATTCTAATGACAGGTTAGAACACACAACCTGTCTTATTCTGTGTAAGAAGATGTTTGCTTTGCATCTCACAGACAGAATATGACGTTTAGTATAAAATAATCATCCACAGACAGGATCATACCACAAAACCTGCTTCAATATTCACAAGTCTGGTCTTACTTTGCTACTAATAATGTAACCTGAGTGTCAAAGTAAATAGTAATGTGTACGGCACGCACTGAAATGTGTCAGTTCCTGGCACAGAGTCTATTTATAATACATTGCCAAAATAGCACAATGGTATCTGTATTACAGAATACATTATGTTTGGCTATAATAACTGATTTGGACCGAGGTTGGATTCAAATTAAGGCACTTTATGGCATTGGATTGGAATAAACAGCTCATTTGAGCTGATGAGCGACAGGATTTGATTTTGACACCCCGGTGTTTCACTTCAAAGAGCCCCTGCAAAGGTTAAACTGGAAGGTATGAGCGGTTCTGGGTTTACAGTCAATGTTCTTGATTTAGTGACCATAAAGCTCTGATGGGGTGAAAACTCCATTATGAAACTCAAACATAATGAATCAAGAGAGAACTACAATATAAGGAAAACAAGCCTGAGATCAACAGGTGAACTGATGTACAATATATAATCAAATAGATTGCATTGGAAAGAGGTTTAAGTCAGTGCACATAGAATTGATTGTGTTTTGTTATTTAGATTCAAACCAAAGGACGTAATAATTAGACTTCTGAGAAAAGCATGACCTAGACCTTTCAGAAAATTATATTTAATATCCCTTTATTAAAACAACCCATGACAGCATTGTTATTCTTTGAGATCATTTAAATCAAAGGCATATTTTTTGGTCTTTTATGGAATGTGCAGGTTAGCTTTTGTATAGTAGGTGTATCCACAGCTGTGGGGTTTACAATTAGAGAATAAGCCAATTTTCTCCTTATTAAGGTCACATTTCCTGGAAAGTCTGATAAGTCATTATGCATCAAATTATATTTCATAAGTTCACTAATGAAACTCCAGGGCTTTTTTGGCTTGCAGTTTTTGGCTTAAAATCTGAAGGCATCAAAACAAGTTGTCAAATAAAATGAGATATAAGCGAAGGAGAATAGATTGATCATTTTCTCCCCTTTTTCTTCCATGAGACAGAGGATCATACCCTTAAATAAAATACGAACGGCACCTCTTTTGTTGAGCATGATATCATGAAAAGCGCACCTATGATGAACGAGCTGAGCTTGGCCAAATGTTCTCATAAATTTATATAGACACACATACGGGAGGCAAATCCATTGAGTTTATATATGGAGTAATAATATTTACCTCTGACCTCTCCTGTCACTAATGAGTTCATTAATGAGGGAATCAATGAATGTTAACACACCATTAACATTTATGCATTTGGCAGACGTTTTTATCCGAAGCAACTTGTATTGCAATTCATTTTATCAGTTCATGTGTTCCCTGGGAATTGAACCCATGACTTTAGCATTGCTAGTGCTGTGTTTTGTAGCATTACTTCAGCCCTAGCAACACCATGGTTTGATTCTCTGTAAATTTGTAAACTGATAAAAACTGATAAAGGGATATATCTTAAAGGGGTCATATGATGTTGCTAAAAAGAACATTATTTTGTGTATTTGGTGTAATGAAATGTGTTTATGTGGTTTAAGGTTCAAAAAACATTATTTTTCACATACTGTACATTATTGTTTCTCCTCTATGCCCCACCTTTCTGATACGTGTAGATCTTGTAACACTCCAAAGAGAAAGGAAAACTTGAAATCGCATCATATGACCCTTTTAAATGAAATGGAAGTTGTTTTGTATAAAAGCATCTGCCAAAAGAATAAATGTTTGAGTTACAGGAATAAAACAAAAATATCATTCCATCATGTCTTATACTAAGCAGTATCCCTTTAAAAATGAGATGCAATTCATCGAGGGGCCAACACCAGTCAGCACATAAAGATGGTTAGTCTCTGATACCAGGGGCAACTGCATGCTGGTACCCCAGACTCCCACCTGATTTATCTGTTCATTATCATAAGGACCCCTTTTTCTTTGACTACCCTGTAAATCTCCCACAGTTCTCTGCTTCTTCTTAACAGTTCAGACCCCTGCAGCATGACACAGTAAAGACACTGAACACGATATCATATAGCCGTTATCTTACCAATCGTTTCTGCTACTCCATAAAGGCTGAATTCTTTTTTTTTTTTAAACAGCTTTAATGGCACAAGAAACGGGAAATAACAGAGACAAGGAAATGCAGGGACAGCGTTTGTATTTACTAACGTGGTTCATGAGTTCCTTGGAGGCGGCTTGCTATTCTGAAAATAATGCTATTGTATATAAGAAAGCCTCTAGTGAAGGGAAAATGCACACCAGTTGTGAAAACATTCCCTCTGTTCATTATGCTGGCCACCGGCCGAAAGACTCTCCTGCAACCCTGGGTTCAAAGCATGGAGAGAAAGAGAGAAAGGACGACAACAGGCCACTGCTCACCTAAACCAGTGAGCCCCAACCAGAGGTACTAGCAGGTTACTGGGAGTATTTGGATAGAATATGAATTTGCTTTAACCAATATATTTTTATTATTATAAAAAATCTAAAAATGTATTTAATTTACAACCCCAACCCCCCAAAAAAGTTGGGACATTTTGTAAAATGCAGCGAAATCAAGAATCATGTGATTTGTTAATACCCTTTGACTTTTATTTAATTGACAAAAGTACAAAGAAAAGATTTCCAAAAATCACAAAGAATTGAGGTCTTTCACCAGCTAATCTTGAGAAAAGATTCAGGGAATCCAGAGAAATCTCAGTCTGTGTAGGGCAAGGCAGGAAACCTCAGCTGAATGTGCATGACCTTTGAGCTCTCAGATGACACTGCATAAGAAACCATCAAGCTGCGGTGTTAAATATAGCCACATGTGCTCAGGAGTTCTTCAGAAACCAGCTGTCATTTACCACAGTCTGCCGCTGCATTAAGAAATGCAACTTGAATTGTTATGCTAGGAGAAAGCTATACAGTCAAACCGAAATGTATTCAGACACCTTCAACATTTCTCACATTATCATAAAATATGACAAGGAACTGTACGGTCTGTACAGTACAGTACAGTAGTCATATGGCACAGTGTGGACATTTACTGCATTGACAGTAAACGCTGTTCTAGCACAAAACCTTATGGCCATGTCATACCTTCATCACACCTTTTCATAACACACTGGATAAATACTTTTACAAACATTATTGATTTTATGTGAGATATGCAAGTTAGGTTATGTAAGTGTATTTTCTAACATGACAGTTATTGCCTGTATTACTGTAATTATTTCAGCAACAAAGGTGATTTGAAACATGAATCTTGCATTGTTTGCTCTTGAATTAACTGATTGTTAAAAGTACTAAATTGAAAGAAGATCATATACTGTTGTGTTTTGGTGATTAATTCAAATTTTCTCAATACATATCACAATGATCTTATGATTATGTGGAATGAAAATATGCGCAAATACAATTAAATCATGAGATCAGGCTTTGAAAGAATGACTAGTGGTGTTACAAGTGTGTTCAGTTTAAAGTTTTGTACTAAGAGTTTTGAAAATGTACACCTTACTTGTGAAAATAGTACCAAACCAATTTTTTTTAAAACTGTAAACTGTGTCAGAATTAATTAATCTTGATAATGTCAGATAACTTTGATAGAAAGGTATGTAATGAATTAGGTTAAATAGCTGTCAGCTGTTAAATGTAAGTACACAATTAGATAATACCAATTTAGGTAAACCAAATACCAAGCAATGTTTAATTTTGTTCAGTCTGTGGTGTAAAAAGGTTGCATTAGCAATTAAAGAAAAAAAAAACAGGTCAGGTCAAAGTGTCTGAATAATTTTTGGTCCCAAATTTTTATCTTAATATTTTAATTTTACTGGTAGTCCACTGTATGAAGAATTTTTGCATATAATATGTCACAGTTGACTTTATTTTGCTATCCTCACTTACATAAATGAACTATAGTGTCCTGCACCCATTATATCTGGTGTCTGAATCATTTTTGGTTTGACTGTACATCAGTTCTATGCAGTGATGCCGCCAGGTTCTCTGGGCCAGAGCTCATCTCAGATAGTCAAAAAGACAGTGGAAATGTATACTGTGGTCAGATGAGTCCATGTTTCAGTTTGTTCTTGGGAAAACCAGACATAAAATTCCCAGTCCCAGAGACCAAAGGGACCATACAGACTTTCACCAGCGACAGATGCAAAAGCAAACGTGACATGGTATGGGTGTGCAGCAGAGCAAACGGCATGGGTAACTGGCATATGTGCGAAGGTACCATTGACATGGAGGCTTATATTGGGATTGTACAGAGACATATACTGCCATCAACATGACGTCTTTCATGGGAAGTCCATGGTTATTAGATCAAGACAATGCCGGGTCTCAATTTGAATGTGCTACAACAGTGTGGTTTTGTAGACACGTGGATGTGACTGACTAGCCAGCAGATCTGTCTCCTATTGAAAATCTATGGCCCATCATGAAAAGGAGAATCAGATCATAATGACTACAGACTGATGAGCAGCTGAAATCTTGTATCAAAAAAAATTGCATGCACTAACTTTAACAATTAGTGTCCTCAATTCTCAAATTTAAATTTTAAATTGAATTAAATTAGAATTAAACATTGTAATTAATAGGACAGTTGCTGTGACTGAGTGTTAACATGCCTCTGTCCCAGCTTTTTTGGAGTTGGTCAGTGAATTAAATAAAGGTTAAAGAGAATTAACAAATCACAGATTCTTTATTTTTTATTTATTTTTATTTTTTTGGAATTGGGGTTGCAATTATATTTATACTAAGCTAAAAAAATTAATATACATGATACTTATAGTAATAAATAAAAATGTATTTCTACATTTAGACATTTGTCATCTAATGCACACTTACATGAATCTTTGATTACACTTTATTTTAAGGTATCCTTGTTACAGTGTAATTATACATTTAAGTACTGAGTAATATTAATTAACTACATGTACTTACTATATGGTTAGGGTTAGGATTAGGGTTTGGCTTAGGTTTACTTGCATGCCATTATGCATAATTTATTGTTATTGTAATAGTATGTGCATGTAACGTGTAACAAGAACACCTTAAAATAAAGTGTTAAAGAATCTTTATTTAACTAATAATTTTGCAGTACTGTCATATTTAATATTTAGCATCAATCAAAAATGTATCATCTTATCATTATGAGTAGAATTTTAATATTGTTGCACCCCTTATTATGACTTAATTGCAGAGCCGATCCTCCCTGTACGCAAAACATGAAACACCAGGGGGCCCCCTTGCTCTCAAAGATGATTCATTTTAGTTTCGTTTTTGAATGTGGCCAGCGGTTATGAAAACCGCTTATGTCATTTATTTTAATGCGGTGCGCTGTCGCCCTTTCTACGTAAAAATCAGTCAAATCATGTAACGTGAATGTCATACAGTGTCTTACTCGAGACAAAAAAAAAACGAGTTGAAAGCGTACCGAGCCGTGGAAGAGACACCGTTTCTCAAGCGGACAAAGGCGTTTCATTCATTCATAACTCGTCATTCATAACTTTGCTGCTGTACCATGAGCAGGCGCAATGATATTTCGCAGCGCCTGAAAATAGTCCCAGCTGGGTAACTTCCAATAAGCCTATTTTCAGGCGCTGCGTAATATCATTGCGCCTGCTGCATCCATGGTACGGCAGCAAAGTTCCTTGATTATTACACCGGAATGAGAGTATAGTTCCTAGCCATATCGGCCTAGAAAATCACAACTTTTCATTTTCCGTCGGTCTTAGTACATGATGTAACTACAGAAGAGTCAAGTTTTAAATAGGAAAAATATAGAAACTCTTTGGTCATTTTTGAGCAAGATGCTAACGGTCTAATCAGATTCAATGATCTATGCTAAGCTACAGCTAAAAGTGCTACCGCCAGACCCGGAGATCGGCTGAATGGATTCGAAAACGGTAAAACTCAACTGTTTAACTCTAGGGGAGTTGGAAAATGAGCCTATTTTCAAAAATAGTGGAGTGCTCCTTTAAGGTCTTTAATGCAAAAGAAGCACAAAAGAAGATATTTTTAAGAAAGTTTTTTGACTATTTTTGTCGATACACTACAGTTTTTGTTTAAACTTTGGATTTGACCTTGTAAATGTTTTGTTTTTTTTTCCACTTTAATAAACCACCTAATGGGATTCACTTAACCGCTGTCCAGCTCATTCAAAATTATTTCCTCTGACCGCTGGGTCATCGCTACAGGGTCCAAAACAACAATGGACTCCAATAATTTTTATTGTATGGGGAGAACAAAAAACTCTGAATAACTTCTTTTGTGTTATCCAGGCGACATGAGGTTGAGTTCATGATGGCAGAAGTTTTACTTACTACTTTACTTTACTTACTTTACTTTAATGCTAACTGATAGGCCTGTGGGGGTCTGCGTGTATCCTCCTGACCTCTAGAGAAGACATACGCTGTGCATATGTAGACAGACTGGGGGAGATCTCCAGGTTGGGAGGTTCCAGATGGCTCCAGATATGGCGACCTGGTGTTTTCACAGGCTGTAAACAGCACTCCCATTGGACGGCCCCAGAGTCTGAGACATTTCTGTCACCCAGCTGAACAGACACAGCTAACGCTGATATGAAAGCTGCCCACAGGGGATCTCAGCAGGTAGGGTGTCATTGTTTAGAAGAGCGAAGACGGTGGAGAATGAGCCGGTGAAGACAGATCTCTGGCCCACGGAGGAAAATTAAAGCTGCATATCCTGTTTCTGTGGTCTTCTGGTTTAGCACCCCTAGAGTTCTAGACAATATCGAGACTCCATGCGATACATGTCATGTAAATACTCCTTCTTTTGTGGATTGTTTCAAGTGGACACATGTAGATATACAGTACAGAAGAAGGTTATAGTATACGGCTTCTTGTGTGTTTGATGCATGCAGGGACGTGAATGCGCACACATAAATATCTTATGTGATGTGTGCATATGTTTTGTGTTTTCAAAGACTGTCCTTAAGAGGTCAAAAGAACCCAAGTGCTCATAACTTTGAGAATAATACCCGCTGACAGCTCAATAATTCTTCCCCTTCCATTAGGAATGAAAGATTGTTATTGTTATGCCACTATAAAGAGGTTTGTATATGACAACGCTATAAATCTTAAAATGAAGATGAAGCAACAGGAGGAAGAAAGGCTATAAAGGAAACATAAACATTTGAGCAACATATGAAATAATAGAGAAGTCAGCAGAAATAGATCATTTACTCACCGTCATGTCGTTTCAAACCTGTATGACTTTTTTCTTTAGAATTATATTTACATTAAGCTGCATTATTACATAATTATTAAAAATGATTCTGAATAAAAGATTAGCTTTGAAGTCATAAAACACTCATTTAAAGTTAATCTTTAAAACCTTGTTAAACAATCTTTAGTGAAATGAATATCAATTTTATAAAAACTGTACATTTTAATGTTATATCTATATTCACTTCTAACATTTAAAACAATTGGTTTTAGTTTTAAGTGTTTATATTTCATTTATTTACACAAAATAGTAGGCCTATACAATTTTTATATCTGCCATTTATCAGTTATCAGCCATAACATTATCAGTTATAATATTGTTGCATCCCTAATTACAAACCTAACTGTATTTAAGAGTATTGCAGATAACTGTATTCATTTAAGGATATTTAATCTTTTTCTTAAACCTAAAATCAATTCACATCATTTACGCTGACCTGTTTTTAATAAGACACAGTTTGTGATTCATCTCTGTTTTCAGAACATTTTGTTCAAGCAACTCAAACAGTAAGTGAGAGCAACCTTCTATTAGTCAACAGTAAAACCGCCACTTTCAATAGAAGTGCTCTGATTCTCTTCTCCTGTGCTTGGCCATGTATCGCAGCATGTTTCCTTTGGCACCACAGAACACGGTTAAGTTTGGAAGCGCATCATTATAGTATTAGCGAAAAATTTGATATGTATGAGTTACTCAGTTAATAAAGGTATGTGGTGCTGGCATCTTTCCTGGCATTTCATATCTACTGTATACTCAAAAGGATCCTGGGACTGATATTGAACTGCAGATTTGATCTGGACTGAAAAAGAGGATTTTTTTCAAAGGGAAATTTAGGAAAGACAAAAAGAAGTCTCTTATCCTCACCAAGGCTGTAATTATGTCAATACAATTTTTTTAGGATTTTGAAATATTGTTACAATTTAAAATAATTGTTTTCTATTTTATTTAAAATGTCATTTAATCCTGTGATGGCAAAGCAATTACTCCAGTCTTCAATGTCACATTATCCTTCAGAAATCAAAGTGTGATACTTTATAAGGATTCTTTATTAAAATAAATAAATAAAATAAAATTAAATTAAATCTTAAACATTTTTACTGACCTCAAACTTTTGAATGGTATTTATTCAACTTTTGTAACTCACACTGCCTCAATCAGATAAATGTAATTGAGTATGATTTACCATTTTAATGGAAGGGGGGAAATTGATGACATGTAATTGTGGGCAGTTATGTACTGATATATGTCTGGTGTCAGAATGCTGCAGAACTGTCTTATTTTAAACAAATGGTCTTGAGTTTTTGAGTACTGAAATGAACCATTTTCAGTGAACAATGCAATCTTTCATCTAAAAGAAGATCAATGAAAACTTGATTCCTCGTGGTATGACCCCTTTAAGTGAGGTCATATGGATGGAAAGCCCACAAATCTACTGACATAACATACGAAACTGTGAAAAGGCCTTTTTTTTTTAGGTAGAGGCTTTACGTAAAAAGACTGAAGTATTTCAGGATTCACACAAGCTGCCAAGACACATCAAAATGCACCATCACGTCTTGTGGAGAAAATGACGACATACAGTAAATAGTGTGATGTTTTCTGTAAAGCAGTACTATACAGGAAATTTGCTATATACCACAACAACGTTTTCTTTGGAATAGCTATTACCTCTTTTCTTCTCTTTCTCGCTCTCTTTCTTGTGCACACAAACACAAATACAGCAGTGGAAAAATATGTCTGACCATATGCAAACTAGATCTGGGATGAGTTGTCCACAGATTCCAAGACGGCCATCTGATCTTCCTGTCTCCTTCAGACACCCCGCTAAGAAATGACAGGCTTTATAATTCAACAACAAATACTGAACGCCCCATTAAAGGCCCGAGCATTTTCTCCATCTTCTGATTTATTTGGATCTCTGACATCCAGCAAAGCATGAATGAAGCCACATAATGAAGTTTTAGAGGTATGTTTATCTTTCTGAACAATGCCATCCATTGTCTCCTCAAAGACATACTTGAGAATACTGCATATAATTGTGAAGTATGTTTTCGTCTATGTGCACATAATTGATTTCATTCCTCCGTGGTTCCAGATGGGGGACAATAGGGTTTGCACCTATCATGTGATCGCATCAAACTGTTAGTCTCTGGAGAAATGATGGGCTGTAAAGTTGACTGCTTCATCTGACTGAAGGGTTTAGAGCGACTGGGATATTTCCATGCATATCAAAAGAATACAGTCCATGTGCACTGATGACATCAGAGTGAGGCAGATGAAGCCAGCCTGATATTATGAGGAAAATGCTTTTGAAACCATAACAGGCCTTGAACTGCCTGTCGATGGCTGTGGCATCAACATATTTTAGCAACAGCGTTGCTATGAAGAGGCCCCTGCAAAAGGGATGTTTTCTGGACTCCAGATGGACCAACAAAATATGCAATACAAACACTGAAGCAGAAATTACACACATTCGAGTTACGTGAACAGGATCTTATTGCTGCAGTTTATGCTATCAATCTTACCACTGGTTTATTTTTAACTGCATAATTGCAGAACCTAAAATATACACCCTGAGAGCTCAGAGTGGTAGCCGTGCATATGTGAAATGATTCATCCACCTGTTATGGTGTAGGTATGACAGACCAGCGCAAAGAGAACAAACATCTGAATTATTCAGAGGACCACAGTGCTCGGTGTTGTAGATATGCAATCTGTGTCCCTCAGTAAGCACTACTAGCAAACAAATGCTTACATTTCACATGAGAAAGAAGTGTTGTAATGGGTGTGATTTTGGCATTCAGTCACTCCCAGTCATTCCATTTTTGACATACAACAATAGTTCATAGTGGCCAGAGGCTGTCAAGTCCCAAAAAGAACCACAAAAGTAGTCCATATGTCTTGTGCTTACAGAATTTAAAGGCTTTTATAGCAATATGATAGCTGTGTGTCAGAGGCTAACTGAAAATTATTACAATTGCCCTATCCTGTGGCCCAAATTTACATCTAGAATAAAAATGTTAGGCTGCTACACAATAAGAATTCATGCTTTTTGGCATCAGTGATTTTTGAACAGATAGGAAGATTATTAGTGAATAATTTTAATTCCGACACATAAATGTGTTCTGGAAAGGATGTACAAATTTTGTGCCTAAGATGGCGTTAGCGGTCCAATAGACCTTCATTGGTTTCCATGCAACTTGACAAAAATCAACTGTTTGAAAAACACTAAAGAGTTAGTTAAAAAATATAAAATCTTTCTTGTATCTTGTCAAAGACAAAATATGAATTATATATTTGGGGTCAATTTGAGCCCTAACAGAGGAGGACATATTTTATTAACACAGCAGGCAAAATTCTCATGAAGAAAATATATTTAGCAAATAGCGACTTAACAAAGAGTTTTTGAGTCTGACATATTTATGTCAGTGCTCTAAGTGTAGTTTTCACACCCAAGAAGACATTCTTCCTGAAATCCAAAGATTTAAGGGCCGAGATAAGGGCCGGAATTAGTGAGCATGAACAGAAAAATAAATTGTTTGCTTAATGATTTAGTATTTTACACAACTGGACAACATCTGCGATCCAACAGATCCATCCTACAGATATTTGGACAGTCAAAACATTTGAAGCATTTGTAGTTAGCTTTTGGGAAAAACAACACACTTCCCAAGAACAAAGGACTGCTTTCTGGCAAAACTTAAGAGAGCCAAGACCAAAACAACAGAGGCAGGGTGAGGACAAACAACATCCAAAATAAATATGAAACAAGCTTCTTCTTTTTCATAGTAGAGTACAAACATCGATTTGTCACAGTTATGAAGTAAACTGTGTTTGTTGAAAATGCAACATGCTCATTGTTGGAAGTTGCCCCATATTGTGCCTGCCAGACTGACATATAAGCCTAACCACAAATCTAATCCTAACTTTAACCATACTGAGCCTGTAAGTCTGATCAGAGGGGCAACTTGCGTATATTGTGGCACAATGAATTGCTTCCAGAATTACTATATCAACATGATATATTCAGGAAGTAATTTGAAATGAAACATATAGCCATTGCAAATGATTAATACAGCTCATTACTTCTTGTTACTCTAAAATTGACCTGACAAAGAAACCTTCTTGTGAGGGACATGAGGTTATGACCAAAAAACAGAGATTTTCATGTGCATTAATTTAGGTACAAGTATAAAAATCAGTTCAGAAGTTCTGCCCTCATCAGTGAGCAAAGGAAACTGGTCCCTAAAGAGAGAAAATGTGTAAACAGAATAACACAAGACTACCAAGTAGATTTCCCAGAAGTCAAATTATAATCAGCTATGCCATAGCAAGAGAATTCAACTTAATATAATCCAGACACACTTAAATTTGGGTGCTGGATGATTGGTAAGGTAAACATGTTTATTTTAAACTATAATGCAGTCTATTAATGTTTAAAGCAGTATTATGGGCTTAATACATGTTAAGCTCAACAACATCTATGACATGCTATTGATTACCACAGAAAATCATTTTCAACTCAGCTTGTAAAGGCAAACAAAAAGTGTTTACTGAATGATTGTACGCTTGCCCCGTAGACTTCCATTGTAAGAGCATAATTGGCAACATATTTTGCTTCTTTTTTTACAAACTAATATCTAGTCTGGGTGGAACGACGGCAGGGTTACTCATCACATGTTGATGATACCTGTGACCCTACAGGGGATAAGTGTTTTGAAGAATGGATAAATGGATGAATGTTGATTATAAATGTGTTTGTTTATGATGAATTAGAAAAAAAATATTACACCAAAATGATACCAAATTAAGCTATATACCAGGGCTGTTCAACTCTGCTGTCCTTTGAGTTTAGATACAGCCCTAATCAAACACACCTGAATCAACTAATCAGGGGCCTGCTGCATAACTACTTAAAGGGGTCATATGATGTTGCTAAAAAGAACATTATTTTGTGTTTTTGGTGTAATGAAATCGGTCATCGGTCTGAAAAGCGAGGTGTGCTCTGATTGGCCAGCTATCCAGTGCATTGTGATTGGCCGAATACCTCAAGCGTGTGACGGAAATGTTACGCCCCTTACCCCTTACGTCCCGGTGCGATGAGACAAAAACATTAAAACCCATTATAAACGAGGCATTTGTTGCATCCAGTGGGGACATAATTACGGATTATACAGTTTTTTTTTATTGCTTTGGCGCAATTTTCACAAGCAATTGGTAAATTTTCAAAACTCTTAGTACTTATATCACAACAGATCATCAAAAGTGCACTTTTTTCAAACATTTCAGCTTATTTTCAATTGTGCTAGTACAATACACAATCACAAAATATCATTTTCACTACACAAAATAAGCGTTTCATCTATATAAATGTTTCATTCACAGTAACTGCCTTTCATAAAGCTATTACTATCAAACTTTTGATTTGCATCTCTTATCGTTCAGTTTAATACATTTGTCTATCATTTAATTCAACTGATCTTAAAGGGGTCATATGATGCGATTTCAAATTTTCCTTTCTCTTTGGAGTGTTACAAGCTCTTGGTGCATAAAGAAGATCTGTAAAGTTGCTCCGCTCACTCTAGCCCGGCCTCAGCTCCGCCTCAGCTCACCTCAGCGCACGCTAAGCCGGGGCTTCCCCTCGCGCTAGGCCGCTGTGTTTTCCGTTGCCACTGATGATTCAAACGCGAGTTTTGGGTAGTAGAGTAGCCTTGTTGTCTGATAATTTGTAAGTTACAAATTGCTGCAAGAGCTTTCAATCAAGAAAGACCAATTACTAATTATTTTCATCTGATGATCACAATTAGATACCATATAAGTAGAACTGTGTGTGAGACTTTGCAATGTTCAAACATGGAGCAGGATAGACTTGTAGAGAGAGGAAACCTGCATCGAAGAGGTGGTGGGCCAAGACAAAGAGTTGGTGGTGCTCCTCAACAGATGTCTGCATTTGTGATCGGAGAAACGACAAACAAGAAGTGCTACTCTACACTGCTCAAAACTTTCAGAGAAATGTAGGCAGAAGACGGGGCACCATCATCTCTAATGAAGTCCGGGCCATCATTGCTGACCATGTGGTTAACAGAGGCCTTACCATGGCAGAGGCTGCCAGGTTAGTTCAGCCTAACTTACAAAGGTCAAGTGTCAGCTCTATCGTCTGAACTTTTCGCCAAGAAAACCGGTAAGTCTGCTATAGTAACTTCACTATACTTTTACAATATAGTACTGTTACAGTAGTGGCATTACTGTATTGAAGAACAACATGTAATTGTCACAGTTTTATGTAATTTATAATCGTGAAATATTGACAGCATACTGTTGTCCTCTCAGAATTAACAGGAGACAACCTGGTGGTGTTCGCCCACGTGTTTTGACTGACCAGCAGGAGTTAGCTGTGGTGGAAATGGTCAGGGCAAGGAATGACATACAGCTGTCTGAAATCAAGCAGGCTATTGAGAACAGCAATGACACCTCTGCCAAACAATGTCAACTATTATTTGTAAAGAGCTAACCAAATTATTATTTTAGAGGGTGATGGAGCTGGACGCTGCTGTGAATCATCACAAGTATATTTTTGTTGATGAGGCCGGTTTCAATCTGGCAAAAACCAGACGCCGTGGACGTAACCTTATTGGCCAAAGGGCAACCATCCAAGTGCCTGGACAACGTGGGGGAAACATCTCAATGTGTGCAGCTATATCTGAAGATGGGGTGGTAGGCTGTAGACCAGTTCTAGGATCATACAACCCTGAACACCTGATAGCTTTTCTAAATGAGCTTGAGCAGGCTTGTCAGGGTGAAGATGTCATCTATGTTATCATGTGGGACAATGTCAGTTTCCACCATGCAGAGCTGGTTCGGGAATGGTTTCAGGCACATCCTCGGGTTCATGACCCTGTACCTTCCCCCATACTCTCCTTTCCTCAACCCAATTGAGGACTTATTCTCTACATGGAGGTGGAAGGTATATGATCGCCATCCCCATGAGCATGTCACCCTTCTTCAAGCCATGGATGAAGCTTGTGGTGATATAACTGCAGAGCAATGTCAAGCCTGGATTCGTCATGCCAGAAGGTTTTTCCCGCGGTGCCTGAACAATGAAGACATTCATGTGATGTTGATAAATTGAGCATGTCACCCTTCAAGCCATGGATGAAGCTTGTGGTGATAAAACTGCAGAGCAATGTCAAGTCTGGATTCGTCATGCCAGAAGGTTTTTCCCGCGGTGCCTGAACAATGAAGACATTCACTGTGATGTTGATGAAAATTTATGGCCAAATGTTGAAAGCGAAAGAGGTGCGCTGCACACATCTGAATATTTGGGTTAAACTGTTCTGGAACAGTGTTGTAAATACAACTTAACCACTGATTTCTAGTCATGTCCTCTTTTGGAAGGCCAAACTAAGTATTTTCGCTTTCGCAACAAAACGCACAGCATCTTCACAACATGGCGGCGGCGGCGGCGGCGGTGGCAGCAACAATAAAGTTACGCCTTGATAATGTGAATTTCAGGTCTACATTTACAGGTTGTTGTTGTTGTGTTTGGGTTTTTTTCACATGCAACCACAGTATTGTTGTAAACTAAAATACTTTTTTTGCTTGCGTTTGTAAATTACTTTTGATGTGTTCTTTGATCACATTTTCATGTTGTATAAAGGTGTGTTTTTTTTTTTTAAATAGCTTTTGTCAGTTTGTATGAACGTAAGTGTAACATTTTGCTGTGATGGCTATGTATACAGTTTTACAGTAACATTCATTCAGCACCGAGGGTTATTTGAAACCTGTACCTTGTATTGTTTGCTACTGAATGAACTGATTGTTAAAAGTACTAAGTTGAAAAAAGATCTTGCTGCTGTGTTTTGGTGATTAAACCAAATGCTCTCAATACATATCACAATGATCTTGTGTTCTGAACCAATGATTGTGTAATGAAAATATGTGCAACTACAATGAGATCAGGTTTTGAAAGAATGACTAGTGGTATTACAAGTTTGATCAGTTTAAAGTTTTGTACTAAGAGTTTTGAAAATGTACACCTTACTTACGAAAATAGTACCAAACCAATTTAAAAAAACTGTAATGACTTATACTGTCTTTTTACGTGTTGCGTTGCATCGCGCCGCATAAACATAAAACCATGTCTGCATTTGTGATCGGAGAAACGACAAACAACAAGTGCTACTCTACACTGCTCAAAACCCACGTTTGAACCATCAGTGGCAAATCCTTTAAATATGAAAACGTACTTGCAGTCTGTGAGTCAGAACAGCCGGCATTGTAGTCTACTCTACCAGGATCAGGAAACAGTCCTCCATAAAATGTGCTGCACACATCTGAATATTTGGGTTGAACTGTTCTGGAACAGTGTTGTAAATACAACTTAACCACTGATTTCTAGACATGTCCTCTTTGGAAGGCCAAACTAAGTATTTTCGCTTTCGCAACAAAACACACAGCATCTTCACAACATGGTGGCGGCGGTAGCAGCAACAATAAATTTACGCCTATCTTTGAGTGAACATTTCGGCGGCGTTATGCAAATCTTCCCACATCATGACGTAGACATGTGGGGGCGTGTTTAAACGAGGTGTTTTAGGAGGGCGTGGACCAGTCTTAACTTTTATAAAGAGTATCTCTTTGGGTTTGAGACTTTAGTCTTTGCAACTTTAGGGATCTTATCTATTCACGAACAGCTTGTAACACTCCAAAGAGAAAGGAAAACTTGAAATCGCATCATATGACCCCTTTAATCTATAAAATTAGTCATCTTTTGTTTTTTATCAAAACTGGTCATTTTATTGTTTATTTAAAAAATTACATAAATCAAGTATACAAACATAACCAACAACCCCACCCCCAAGATAGTGTGCATACATGACAACAGCATTACATTTTAATAGAAATTACTACATTTTCCAAGTTTTCGGCCTGGCCGAGTACTAAACTTTCTTTAGTTGAGTCTGGTAAGATGGCAAAAAAAAAGCAGACCAGAATTATTTTAAATGGAAGTATATGGTAATTTCTTAAAACCACTGGGAATTAAAGGTGGTTTGTCCTTAATCCAGTTATGCAAGTTACATATTTGGGCAATAAAAAGCAACTTCTGAGTAAGAGTTAAGCCCCCTGGTGCAAGTGTCAAGTTATTGTGTCCCATACTTAGGATGAAGAACCAAGGTATATGGTCATAACTTTTTTTAAAGTCAGTTACATAAAAGGTAGATTGGTCTAAATTTAAATCTGAGAAGTAAGACTGATTAAGACATGGCTAGCTGTTAGTTGGTCAAACTAGTTCTTAAAAAACAGTCTTAACATAGTGGCTATGTTTATGCAACTGGACCCAGAGTCTTTAGGATTACTTGAAAATTACAGGCAGGTGTGTAAAGGAACTAAACACTGCAGTTGAACAGCCCTGCTGTATACTGTTACCATAATATAAAAATATGTATACCGCATTCCAGACGAAGACAGAGATGGGAATTAGATTTGAATTTACAATTTCCGACTTCAATACGCTTCAATCAGTCTTTCATTTGTACACATATGTGCACCATAAAATGTATGTCACAGTAAGTCAATTCCTCACACAGCTTCGTTTTCATATGCATTAAATTCAATATGGTGTCTAACCTGACTAATGTCTATGCTTGTTAATTGCCTCCATCTTTGAAATGGCATCAATTGGCACTTCTCACTGATGTCTAGATTCAATGTTTTGGTCATACCGGCCACCATAAAAGACACGAGTCAAAATACTTTCTGCGGTAATCCCGAAAATTCCTTCAAAACAAGCCCTATTAACAGCATGTCACAATAGTGTAAGTTTTTCTCTGATCATCCAGTCTTCTGATTTCGACAATTCTCACAATGGTGGCCAAGGTTGACTCTTTCAGTGAGAGAGCGCACAGGTTTTTAATAAGTGCCTATCTTCACCTGGTCATTGGCTAACAGAGCAGTCATCACCCCGGTCCACTGGGCCCCACTATCACTCACAAAACTTGAGAGGAAACGCAGCATGGAGGAAGCCCATGGTTCAACTCAGCAAGGGGTGCTGCAGATCTCCGCTGGTGTAACGAGGAACAGCATTTTGTGCTTACTGTAGCGATAATGATGCGGTCAGTTAAGTAGTTTACTAACTCACATGGGGATTTGTGTGGATTAAGACAATCTAACCATTCAAACTGAGTTGAAATGATCGACTAAAAGATGAAAAACATGTGTTTGATGATCCATTTGATGGGCTACATCTGAGAGGCTCTTTAATATGGAAATATCGAAATGAAAACAAGATGCATCCATTGCTCTGCTCACAAAATATCTGTGAAATACTGAGCCGGTCCAACCACGCAAGTCATGTGGTAATTTTCTCTCTGTGATAAAGCTCTCTAGAGTCGAGTCTGTATCCCTGTGAGTGGAGCTAAGTGAATGCCGCTGTGATCATATCTGTGGCTGATTATGGTAAGATACTCCAGAGGATGCTTTAGAGGCGTAATTCTGGGAGATACTTTCATACAGAACAAGAGGAAGGTCAGGAGGTGCAATACTTCAATGAAACTTTTGGGAAACAAATGACAAGAAAGAGAAAAACACTTCCTAAGGACATGAATAATTCCTCAAATCATGTGGCTTGTTGAGGAGATGTGCTACTACTTTTCTAAATGATAAGTAATAATGTCTGTCTGGGGAAAGGATGGAAAATCCCACTGACTTAGATTGGCAGAGGAATCCAAACTATGTTTATACTGTAACAAATTTACTGAAAAAGTTTACGACAGTTACAACATTCAGATATTTAATTTGAAAAGTTACCTTACCATATACAATAAAAAAATTATAACTGGTTTAACGTTGCATTATAATTGCATTTTTTACATTACAAAACATAATTTACAGTTTAATTCTGTAAAATACTGAAAAAGAAAATGCACACTTTCACAGTAAATTCATATTATTATTTTATTTAAAGCATAAGCCAACTTGAATTTATTTCCAGTGAAAAACATATGTTGCCATGACTCATTGATCATTTTTTACAGTATTAAAAGTTTTGCCCACCTCGAAATCTGTATGATATTCTGTTTCCTACACTCTGAAAAATATCATTTAAAAATTGGCTGCTGTGGTTGCCAGAAATTAACTTAAAACTGACTAACTGAAAATGAGACAGTCACCATAAGTGACTTTCTGGCAACCACAGCAGCCAGTTTTTAAATGATATTTTTCAGAGTGTAGGAAACAGAATATCATACAGATTTCGAGGTGGGCTCTTTTGACTTACCCCTTAGCAAGTAAGCATTTGTGTGAAAGCCTCTGTTTATCTTTGTGCTCTACTCACAGTGGTAAAGCCTTACGACTCCATGGGATCTCTGCACAGATATGCCGTTGTTGCACTAGTGAACTGTATACATTCCAGCCTACACTGATATAACACTGCTAACAGCATCGTAACTGAGTAACCTGCACCAGCTTGTGCAAATAAATGACCTGAAAACAGCTCTTATAGCCCTTTTATCCAGCTTTAATCCAACCACATGAACACTCTGCCTGCAGCCCTACCATCTGACCGTGTGTCAACAGCATGCATTCGGCTCACTGCAGTCTGACCACGTAACACATGACGATCTGGCCTGTGCTGTCATGATAGCTGCATTACATTTGCTTCAGTGGACATGTCAGTTTTAGAAAATTAAAAATGTTTAAAAATGTGTTACACATTCCACTGTCTGAACTTCAGGGGTCTCCAAACTCAACCACTTCCATCATCTGTGCACGCCTGGAGAGACAAGACACACTACACCTTGACCCCAGAGAGAGTGACAGAAGGAGAATTAAAGCAAGATAAACAAACAAAAAAGAGAAACAAATGTTTCATAGTATCAAATCATATTATAACAATGTAAGTTATTGAAATGCATTAAAAGATGCATAATCTTTTTGTGGTATTTGGGGCTTTTACATCTAACTTTGTGAAAAAGTGCACTCAACTGTATTGAATGAGCACTTTTAGTGTACATTTAAAAAAAAAAACAGTACTTGCACAAAATCTAATATTAATGAAATAAAAGGCCATTTAAGCGTGCCTACAGAGTGTACACTTTTTATGACTTAAGTAAAAAGTGCACTTTGTAATGTCAAATTCAAAGTTTTACTTTAAAGTACACTTTGAATTATTAGGTTAAATAAATAAGCTTATTTTGACATGTTGGTTAAATACAAATACTAAACTGTATAACTAGTGTGTTACTCAACATTACACTTAAATTGTATTTATTTAAAATGTACTAAATTTCAACATCATTACAAATGTGAAGTCACAAATATGTGACATAAATCAAAGTGTATTTGATTAACCTTTGAGTTTGCAACTTTGCAGATCTTTTGTATGCTCAAACAGCAACATTACACATTACACACAAGTTAAAAAAGAGAAAAGTCATAATAGGCCCCCTTTAAATTAATGCAAAAATAGATGCAATGATAATATCTGACACTGCATAAATGCTAAGTTCTGTCATGAAACTCTAGATGGCGCAGACTGTTGGTTCGTTAATGCAAACTGATGATACTAAGCATTAAACTACTTGGCACAAACTAATTGGTTCATGTTGCATATGCTGCCAAAGAGCTTGCTGCTTTACATTTAAATGGCTGGTTAGCATTCACTAGAGCAGTTCACAGCGCGCTTTTAGAGTTCCTCTGAAACCCTCAACCTTCCCCAGCTCCACCTGTATAGATCTGCTACGGGTTATTATATATGCTACTTGTGCAGCAGCAGTATGTCTTAAATACTCACAGCACTGTATCAGTGTATGTATTGGCAGTAGCAAGTTTATGTACTCGCTTTGCAGCAGCAATAATCTACAACAACAGCAATAACCAACAGCAGCAGCAATTTAGCAGTGTAGCAGATATATTCTGCCAAGACCAAATACATTAACATTGACATATCCTTTACCATACTAAAGTCTTCAGAGAACTGTCGTGATAGAAATGTCATAGAACAGAATGAACTTCACATTATTAAAAAAAAAGAAAAAAAAAAAAAAAAGTCCTCACTGGTTTGCCCCTTCTTTCTGAACCAAAGATGTTGTGGTAGATGTTAACAAGCTGAGAGGGCAGAGTTTTTGAAGCATCTATTAAACTCTGGGCAGAGTAATTGAGAGCAGACTGTGTCAAAAGCAGGAATGAACAGATTCCTCTGAAAATTACAAACAATTACGTATCTGATTTCCAGACCTATTTAGATGGATATGTGCATACAATATGTTTGTGTTTGAATGACAAAGTATTAAATATTCGAAATTTTGTAAAACAAAAATTGTATTTTGGGAGGTTGTAACCTAAAGAACTAATTGTATCTTTAGTTGGACTTCAGCACTATTTCTGCATAATTAAAGTGCATTAAGCACAAAATTAGTTGTTCCAATTTAGCAGACTTTAAGTATAACAATTTAATATACAAAAAGTACAACTGCAGGGTATTTTTATTAGGTACATAAATATGTAAATGTATTTGTAGTATACATAGCATGAAATAAATCGATTTCAAAAACATTTTAGTATATTTCTTTTTCACTGGGGCTACCACCTTAGGTCTTCTTCTAAGTAGTTAAAACTTCTGTGAATATACATCAAGCTCTTCCTGTTTGTGTTTGCATGTGTCAGAGCTGTAAGGCCCTGGATAAGTCTGTCAGTCATCGGCTCTGATATCCTCTCACCTCTGTCGACACAAAGACCTTCTCCCAGCATCCATTCGAGGCAGGATCATGACCTCTGTACCTCCTGACCGGAGATGTGAGGTTGAATGACAGAGACACTCCTTGGGAGAGCAAAAAGATCACTGGTGCTCCACTAACAAGCCATAGCAAATCATTCAAAGCAGTGCCCACATCTGTTTGAAGTGCATATATACACTATGCTAGTTATCAGCCAATATTGAGCAAATAATTGTTCGTGCTCATTTCCCCTATTTTTATACTTAAATTGCCTTTGCTGTCATCTACCTCTTTAATGCTTTTGACAAAAAGTGTCTCATACATTTGATTGCAAATACAGTAAAACTCTAATATTGTGAAATTTTACAATTTAAAATGACTATTTTCTATTTTAAAATATATTAAAATGGAATTTATTCTGGTTAAGCTGAATTTTCAGCAGGCATTTGTCCACACTTCAGTGTCACATGATCCTTCAGAAATCATTCTAATATGCCGACTTGGTGCTGAAGAAATATTTTTTAAATATTTTCCATGTTGAAAACAGTTGTGCTGCTTAATATTTTTGTGGAAACTGATACATTTTTCTAGGATTCTTATAAAAAAATAAAAAATAAAAAAGTTCTAAAGAACAGCATTTATTTTAAACAGATTCTTTTGTAAATTCATATAAATGTCTATACTTTCTTCACTATATATAAATTTAACAATGTAACGATTCAGTCCACTGAAGGCGAGCGTAGTGAGAACCCAAGTGCAGTTTTATTTACAAGTGTGATCCAAACATCCAAACAATATACACTGACTTGACTTGACTTGACTTGACTTTTGACTTGACTTGACTTGACTTGACTTTTGACTTGACTTGACTTGACTTGACTTTTGACTTGACTTGACTTGACTTGACTTTTGACTTGACTTGACTTGACTTGACTTTTGACTTGACGTCAATTATTCCGCTTATACTACGGTTACCACACCTCAAGACATCTATCAGATTATATATTTAAAGGGATTCGTCCGGTTATTGTACTTAAATCGCTATTGTGAGTAGGATTATTTCTTCCGCATCTCATCCAACGCCTCTTTTGCTAGTTCCAAAACGTCATTTTAAAGCTGGTAATGGAGGCTTGAGCCGTTGATAGCATTCTAATGCAGTTATTAATGACACATGACTAAGACAACCAATCAGAACATGACACAATGAACAGAGGAACCAATGGCATGAATACATGAGGGCAAGGGAAGCATGACACAAACAGCAGGAAACAATTACAAAATAAAAGACATGGAAAACATGAACATGACAAAACCCAAACACCACATTACAAACAACTACTTGTTGAATAAAAGTATCAATTTCTTAAAAAAAAGAAAAAAAAATTTACTGACCCCAAACTTTCAATCAATTGTGTACATTATGTAAGGAATAATTGACGACGGGCCGTTGAATTATTAGAAAAATAATGCACACCCGAGGTGTTACACCGGAGTCAACAAAATGTTGCGATGCCTAAATCATAACTTGTACCAATTAACATGAGTGGTTATAGAATATTAGAGATATTAAAGACTTTTAATATCTATAATTTATCATTATTAGCTATAACAATAGCCCTAATTTATAATATTTATTATCTCTAGTTTTGCACATAATGCAGTAAATGTGTGCACAATATAAAGTCACATATATCAACATTAACTAAAAGTCGAGTCGAGTCAAACCTAAAAACAAGTCAATTTACAGTAAGTTTCCCAAAACTTTCCCAACCAGCTTGTACACATTCATGTCAGAGGTGAAACCCAGGCCTGCCATCTTCAGTGACATTAAGTGTCCAGAAAGTGCAGGTGATTTATACTGCCAGAATTTAGTAGCAAAACGTTCAGCTGTGCTGGTCTTCGTCAGGGTCATTCATGGCTAACCTCTGCTCTCTAGTTCTACCTCCACCCCAAAAAACCCTCCGCTGGCTTCACTCACTACCCTGACGGCCGGCCACACATGAGACACTACACGCTCAACAATGAAGCTTCGCCATTAGCAGAAAGTGCCGTTTCACACACATTCCCCAGCCAGCCAGTCTCTGCTGGGCTCCAGTGGGGTCTCAAACACAGGGAGAAAAATCAGCACATTCTGAAGTGGGGAATTCAAGATTAAAAATAGAATTGAGTCCATTGAATTGGAGATCACAACTAAAACGGTCTGTTCCCCAGATTGCTTATCATAACAGAAAGCAGGGCCCGTTTCTCTTTACAGCATATCATTATTACATAAGCCCATGGTCAGACTATTAGAAGAGATGACTCTTGTGGTCCCTGTGGTCTGTGATGAATCCTGACAAGGCGACTTACTGGTAAAAAAAACATTGAAAATAATAAGTCTTTGTGACTAACAGCATATATTTATCTTTGAGTGTTCATCATTTGGGGTTTACTGCAGTGAGAGAGGGAAGCTATAAAAAGTTTGGGCAGGCAATAATAAACGCATTCTTCACTGCTATTTTTCATGTTGCTTTCTGAAAAGGTCAAAGTTTCTAAAAAAGCCTGAGGGTTCGTACAAGTCAATCTAAGTAAGAGAAAGAAACCATACAAAGAGGCTGATATCAAACAGGCAGTGTGGTGTAGTGGTTAGAACTCATAGATGTAATGGATGTAATGGATGCTGGCTTGATCTCTGCAAAGGAGTGAGTCATAAATACACCTCACATAGAGTGCACAATTGCAAAAAGCTCAGCAAATTTCTCTTGAAAAATAACTCTTTCTAGTCATATAATTCTACAAATCCTTTGCATGTTTGTTTATTAAATATTGGGGTAATTTGGTTATGCCTTCAGCAACCAATAAGAAGGTAACCGTAATAGTTCTTACTGTAAGCAAAAACAAACATAAAACAGAGACATTCCTATTTATGCATAAATGACTCTCAGAGATGGTTATTTTTGAATGAATCAAAAACATACAAAGCAACCAGTGTGGCCTGATTCCTGAACCAAATGACTTTTATGAGTCAGTTCTTCTAATGACTAGTTCAAAAATATTTAAGGTACGGGCACATTTATGTTGTTTAGCAAATGTTTGTGGGTGAAAACCAGTCTTTTTGAAAGGAATCCACACAAACGGGAATTTTGCGTGAGAGCAAAAGATTTTCCGATGCATCTTTTGCAATGGGTTTAAGTTGGATTTTCCACAATGACAAACAAAAAGTGATTTTTGTGTGTGGTGTGTGCAACACTATTGACAAAAGATGATGCAAAAAAATGTTGCTAATTGAAAGATCAGTTGGAGGTTTAATTCAGGTCAGAAACACTACACTTTATAATTACATGATTAGCAGAGAGAGAAATTATTTGATATGTCAGCAAAATGGGCATTATAGCTGGAATTTTACACAAATTAATTGAATTAAATCAAATGGAACAGAATCAAATCTAATTGAACTGAAAGCTTCTGAATCAGGATCGAACTTGGAAATCTGTCTCATTTCCAGCGCTTCAAGAATTTCTCTGGCTGTTTCATTCTGCCATAGGAGAACCTCTTTTGGTTTCCCAAAGAACCTTTCAGTGATCAGTTCTTAAAAGAACCATTTTTTTCTAGGCGTGAAGAACATATTAATAATCTAAAGAACTTTTTCCCACTATAAAAAGGAAAGGTTCCAAGGATGTTAAAAGTTCTTTATGGAATTATCAATATATACTTTATGGAGTGTTCAGTGAGTTGCTAAGCCGATTAAAATCAGTCACCATTTTTTTCTGTTTTATTTCATAGTATCTCATCACATTCAATCTGGACAGCTCATAATTCAGATCAAATATGTTTCTTTTTCAGATAATTTCTCTCGCTCAGGATGCTCAGGAATCTCAGGAAAATTTGGAAGCACTGCTAAATGACTCCTCACTCATTTAGATGATCTAGGATTTTTTGAATAGGTATGACGATCGAGAATTCATGCTCGTACTGTGACCCATGTTTCGCCGTTCCAGTTCAGTTAAGAGACCACAGGGACTGTTTGCTCTCGACTGCACTCCACCGAGTCACAAAAGGAGAAGAGGAGTCAGAAGTCAAGAAAACAACATCCTCCCCTCTCAATGAATGACTGTGGACCAATAACTGTAAGCATCACCTCCTCATTCAACGGCTGCACCTCAGGGGATCCATTCTTCATAAAAAAAATTTAAAAAAACCAGCTTGCGTATTTTTGTATAACACATGAGCTGTTTTAAGTAATGGCTGTGTGTATCCCGTCTTCACTGGAATGAGATCTAATGGGAAAAAGACTAAGTAACCCTTATCACTCATTCGGTCCAGAGGCATGCCAGATATCATCTCTCATCCTTGACAGGCCGGGAAAATGGAAGAGCCTCGCTTACTGGGTTGGACATGTAATAAAGGATTGTCTTTTTTATTTTGGATTTCTTGATTTCCCACTGGACCGAGTAAATGTTGATAGAGAAAGCAGCCAGGCCTGATGCCACGGGGTCCGTGGAGGAAATTACAGCGAATCCCTGTGAGATTAACTCACGCTCAGTCCCCGGGAGTCCTGGAGAGGAGCCGTGTCACAACCTTCCAGTTGGAAAAACACGCTATATGAAAAATGGACATGACAGTGTATAAATGAAGCTTTCCACATCAGTCAGCTCGGCTGACACTGGCTCCCCAGGTCACCTGTTTTCTCATGTAATGTGTCTTATCATGTAAACCATGATGACTGTCAGAGCTGACGTTTGATCATGTTTGTGCTGCCTTCTTTCCCATAATAACAGACTTTTACACCAAATACAACAGGATAAGGCAATAAATCTAAAGGATTACACAGTGCTTGGCCCTGGTTTGTGACCTCTGACTCGTTTTTATCTGTCGTGCACTTACTCTCTGTTTTCTCCATTTACATCACAGCAGAGAACACTTCTGTGCATTGAGAAACCATGGAGAGATGGAGTACAGGACGTTCTCAGTTTCACAAGAACAAGGTTTAATGTCTTTATATACAACATAAAGTCCTAGATCATGGCTCAAGCACTAGTATTTCCTGTGAAAGTTATTCACTGCAGAAAGCACAACCTCATTCTACAATGTATTTCACCAGTCACAACCCCCCCAAAAAATGTCTTGCGGGTCTATTCTGAGAATAACATATCCTATGGCTTTAGTTGTTGATTTCATGTGTGAGGCTGGTAAATTACAGTTCTGCTGTTCTTAATGCATTTTCATACCTCACCATTTTAATACTTTGCACAGTACTATATTTGGTTGTCAGCCAATCTTCCTCCTATTTTTACATTACCTTTGCTGTCATTTAACACACTTCAAGTTAATCTTTAAAATGTTGAATTAATTAATTTAATGTTAAAAAATATTTTTTGTTTTTAGTATTGTTAATTTACTTAGACAAAATAGTAGAACTTTAATATCAGTCATTAATAATGGGAAGTTGTGAACTAATGGTTAGAGAGTCGGACTCGTAACCCAAAGGTTGCGTGTTTGAGTCTCGTACCAGCAGGGATTGTAGGTGGGGTGAGTGAAGGTACAGTGCTCTCTCCCACCTTCAATACCACGACTGAGGTACCCTTGAGCAAGGCAGCAAAAAAATGGCTGTCCACTGCTCCGGGTGTGTGTGTTCACTGCTTTTGGATGGGATAAATGCAGAGCACTAATTCCGAGTATGGGTCACCATACTTGGCCACATGTCACGTCACTTTCACTTAATAGTTATAGTTAGCCAAAACATGAAAATATTGATTAGCTTACTGGTATCACCCAGAATTTTAATATCAGTGTATCAACACTTTTGTTACTGGTTCTGGCACTGGTTTGGTCAAAAATTAATATCCAGTGCAAAATCTGGCTAAGGCAAAGACAGTTTAATTTAAATCAAACTGTTTCAATGTTGTGTTGCAGCATTTGTAAACCTTAGGGTCAAACTACTGAGCTTCTTCAGAGCTATCGAACATACTATGGTTGATATGGACATGAATAATCATTCTGTTTAGTGTGGGATTCCTTTCCAGTGTAGTCTCATTTCTCCACTCCGTTTAGTGTATCATTTGTCATCTCTTATGAGCCATTAGATAATCTAAGCACTGTTAGGCATTGATTGTCAACAGTGGTCATTATGTGTAATGGAGTGTCGAATGCTGTGCTAATACAGGATCTCTATAGAGATTTTCTCACATAAATGTTTCTAACTGGGATGACCTTCTCGTGTTTCTACTGAAGCTGTTTCCACCACTGAATAAATAATAAAAAATGGAATTATGACTCTTTATTTTACAATTGTGACTTTTTTCTCGCAATTCACACAAATTTTTTTACAGAATTGCATGATATAATCTTGCAATTGAGAGTTACAAAGTCAGAAGTGCAAGCTATAAGCAATTGTAAAAAATAAAAAAAAATATTTAAAAAAATGTAAAAAAATTTAGAATTGCGGGCAGACTTTTTTCTCAGAATTGGACTTTATAACTCACAGATGAGTTTATATCTCACAATTCTGAGAAAAGAAGCCAGAATTGTGGGATATAAACTCGCAACTGAGAGAAAAAAGTCGGAATTCTGAGTTTATACCAGCTCACAATTCTGAGAAAAAAGTAAGAATTTTGAGATATAAACTCAGAACTGCAAAAAAAAAAAAAAAAAGAAAGTCAGAATTGAGTCGTAATTACCAATTTCCAAATATTTGTCACAATTTTTTTATTTTTTTTATCCGGCAATTCAAATTCAAATTCAAATAAGAATTCAAAGAAATCATTCTTATATTATGATTTGATGCTCGAAAAAACATTTCTTGCACATTTTTGCATTTTCACCTGTGGATGTGAATGCCTCCACAAATGGCCAGAAACGCCTCCGCTAAAGTCCACAGTGATTGATTTCTAAGGAAATTCATAAAACAAAACACTGAACAACAAAAGCACATGTTCAACCCTGAAAAGCATGTGGCAATTTGCAAAAAAAAAAAAAGATTATACACTACGCTAAAATGAGTTATTGAGAAAGTATCAAGAAACTGTTTAGGTGTTTGGAAAAATAAACATATTTTGCTGCCCCGCTACAATGTCCAATGTCAAGTACCAATTAATTCCTGATAAAAATAATTTTATCCAATGCTGTCAGTTGACAGCAAAAGCCTCTGGTGTGTCGCAGAGTTGGAATAGACTTCTTCTCATCAGATAATTTCCCACAGTGTGCAGTGGCATAATTTCAAGAGGAACTTTCACAGCTAGAGCACTGCTCTTATTTTGGTATGCCCTTGTTTAGCAGCTCGAGCCAAGAAGCCATCTCCTAAATAAAAGTGTTGACTGACTCACTGACGCTGTGTGACAGGATGTGTGATTAATTAGAACGACATCAAGGCCATGTTGTAACATCCCTGCCAAACTGTTTTCCTAACAGCAAATGAAATATGACCAGAACGACATGTTTGCGCTGACTATGACAACATTCATGGGCCGTTTAATGTGTTGTGAACGTAGAGACACAAACATGTACCGACTGACTTTCTGATTATTAACGTTCTGTTAAAGGTACATATTTTTTATCACAACAAAGGAGGCTGTCCTGTCTTTCTGCCTATAATAACAATTAAAAGTGTAATTTCTATGCCACAAATGGCACCAAACGATGTTCCTCCACAAGTAACCTGCAATTTTGTTTCAACCACAGTCAGTAGAGAGTAATACATACACTACTGTTCAAAAGTTTAGGGTCAGTATGATTGATTTTTGTAATACATTTATTCTGCAAGGATGCATTAAAGTGGTCAAATGTGACAATTAAAAACTCTGTTTCAAATGCTGTTCTTTTTTATTCATCCATGACAATTTCCACAAAAATATTAAGCAGCACAATTGTTTTCAACATCAATAAGAAATGTTTCTTGAGCACTAAATAGTCATATTAGAATGATTTCTGAAGGATCATGTGACACTATATGCATATATATATTATAATTATATTTTTAAAAAATTGCACCAAAAACATTTACAACAATGCTGAATTTTGGTTGAAACAGCTTTAAATCTACTGTAAAATGAATTAATCAGCATCGGATAAATGTAAAATAAAATACAAATTATCAGTGTCACTTTAGACCATTTTGTTTACAAATGTTAAAAATGGTAGCCGTCAGACCTAACTGGTTAAATCCATTTTTGAAAGCCCCTTTGATGCATTAAACCTCTCTGCTGACAAATCTGGTGGTAAATATTTTCACAGTTAAAGTTGCGGTCAAAAATGACTTTTGATTTTGAAGGGTATAAAGCAATCCTTTTTATGCTTTGATATTTATCCTCAAGTCTAAAACTAAAAACAATTTGCTGAGCTTCAAAGCAGATCCAAGCCATACTAATGGCCCTTCCTCCTGCCTTTCCCATGCAATCAATGCTTTACCCATGATCTTTTATAAGTTTTGAATGATTACAGACAAGGACCCCTAGTGCATCATACCGCTTTGTTTCCTATTGCACTGATTCGTACCACATGTCTTCCAGGGAAAAGACAGCAGTGGAGGATAAGAGTTAGCATCCACGGGACCTTCTGCCCTCCAACTTTTCAGTGTCGGACATCTCTATTTGCCATGTCAAACGCAGATAAAAGTCTGGTCTCCTGCCGGGTTTATACCTGTAACTGACACTTCAAAAAGATGAATTATGTTGCTTTGCAAAATTTGTGCACAAATAAAACCTCTTCAGTGTAGCTTCGAATGTGGAGCTAATTAAAAATAATAAGTACTACACGTGGAACTTTTTAAAAAATGGGCTAAAATGGGCTAAAATTAAAAGCACATTACAAAAAGTGCCATCATTTTTCATTGAAAAAAATTCCTCCTCAGATGACAACACCTCATTTCACCCTTTCCCCCTTCTGTGACCTGTCAAGAAATGTGAAAGGTCAGAAGTTTTACAGATGTCTAACCACATCCATCTGGACTGATGCTGCCATATCCAGTGATATATGAATGGACACTATAGACTTCACCTGAAGTGTATGGACAATACTGCATCACAGACACAGCAAGGGGCATTCCTGCTTGTCTGTCTGCATCTATCTCTTTAGATTGTCTTATCATCCTTCACACTCTTCATAACTCCTTCTTCATGTGTGTGAATGAGTGATGCACTACAGTGATTCTGAGATGCAATGTGCAAAATAATCTTTAATCCAAACACACAGTAGAGCTCCGATCACACACACAAAACACACTCAAATCATACCTGATTAGCCCTGAGGACAGATACAGCCCTGACCTGTAAGAGAATCAATTAAAAACATATGCTCCACTGAGCATCCATGCAGGAATCAGGAGGGAAGTCAAATCTAATTCATACAATGATGGAAAGATCTGTCTAGCCATTTAACAGTGGTTATAGGATCAATGATGTAATTCTCAATTTGTGTGTTCTATTAATTAATTAAAAAATAAATAAAATGCAATACTGAATACACATCTTTTAAAGTCACCATGAAATCAAAATGGAAAATTCTTATTTTTTTAATGGAATACTGTACTGTTTATTATAAATAATTTATCCGTGAACTTCATTATTTTTTAAAAATTCATGTGCCCTCATAATCTTTAATCAAAAACGTTAACCTAATCAAAAACGTTAACCTCCCCTCCCCCTCAAAACGACTCATCTTCTCTTCCGGTCACGAGCTATGGCACAAGGGCGTCTTCCGGTCACGAGCTATGGCGCAAGGGTGGAGTTAGTCACGTGAGGGGTAAATGCTGGGATAAACAACAGGGGGAAAAGCTGAAGCTGATGCTTCACTTTATAGCACTGATACCAGTCATGAGGGAGTATGTTACCCCTAAACATTGAAAAGATATTAGGATATTACGACAACATTACTCTTAGGACATCGCAAACTAATTTTTTCATGAGTATGACTTAACCTGATGGAGGACACACTCAGTCATTCAGAGAGAAATCCCCCACCACAAACTGCAAACTGGCATTCAGATCTGCCTCCATTTTGTTAGCAACGCCCCAGCTTCCAACGATCCAATCAATTCCCGAAGGACGAAATCAAGTCCCGCCCGCTCATTACAGATGCCGTTTCACTCGGATATACGTCACAGTAGAGAAGAAAAGACAATCGCAACTTCCGTTTCATGCCGACTTTAATAGTGTATTAAACTGCATAATATAAAGAAAAAATGTCAGTGATACAACTGTTTTGATATTAAAACGAAGAAAGAATTCTTACTAACAGAAAGAAAAAAGAAGTCTTTTTAACAAAACAGGTTCCCTTTTATTAATTTTAGATTTCCAAAATCAAAAAAAAAAAAAAAACTGACCATGTCAATCTATAGGTCAGCATATAACTATGCTAGAAAAAATACATTTTAGAGAAAATTGAAAATGACGAATAAGATGTGTATATTCAAATTCATTCAAGTTATAAGGAAAATAAGCTGACGTTTACACTACATTATATTTTAAGTCATTAAATTGAAACTTTTCTTGTCAATAGTATAAAAGTTTGTCAAAACTATATGTAACAAACAATTTCAAACAAAACATTTTGGCACAGAATTTGGCACACATATTTTGTCATTGAGCCTATAAAAAAACTTAAGGTACTTCTATTGCAGAAAGAACTGGAATAGAAGTACCTCAGAACTGAAAGTATATAGCACAATTTAAAAATAAAATTTCCTGCTTTTTCAGTTTCTATGGCTTTTTCATATGATAAAGTATGCATGTATGTGTTTATTTAAGGTCTGTGCACTGTTTACTATCATCATCAATATGTTGGCTTCCATTGCTAAGTTAAACGTTTAACCTTCTCAGTGAGGGTTTATGGTGGATATATGCGGGAAGGACACATATGGTGGTAGTTATTTGTTTTCTTTCTTTCTCTCTATCCTCTGATGGGCAGAAAGCCACTGTGTTAATGTTTATTCTGCCTGAGTTCTCTTAACAAAGAAAACATTTGGGCTGTGGCTGCTGTGGGTGTGGATGTCTATAATGAGGGACAGACGCATGCAGGATAGCACACACACACACACACACACACACACACACACAATCAACACCGACATAGCTCCAGCTGAGGCTCTCAGACAGGATTTTTTTGAATCTGTTGTCTCCTAATGCTTCCTAAACACAGAGTGAAAATTCATTACAGTGAAGGTCAGTGCAAACGCCGTGCACCGAAAATCCTGAGCCACCGCTTTCCGAATCCTAAGTCAAATCCCAGCCTCTCAAGAATGACCAATCAGCAGCAGTAGATTGTGAGGTAACCTCCCGACTGCCTCTGAATGCCAGACTGAGCCCTGTGTGCCCAGGCAGACGTCCCTTTGGGGGTCGTGTTAGAAAACCACTGCTGTTTTACCAGTTCCAAACCTACAGTAATCCACAGCTATTAGAGTCCCATTAGACACAGAGGAAATGCTTCCCATAATTGTGCTCTACTTCCCAGCCCGACTCCACCAGCATCATTCCCCTCTGTAATCACAATGAATGAGCGCTAATTAATGAACACTAGCAAGAGCATGCAGCTGCTGAAAAGCCTGTTCAGTAATGAAACTGTGTTTATTCACCGATCTTTTGCAACCAAAGACGGAAACTGGACACGCGTTGTGTATAAACACAAGTAAACTTAGTGGACATGGACCTTAAAGTCTTTGTGGCGCAATCAGCAGTGGTAATGATTCAGAGAGAGTGCTGCTAAATGCTTTGGTCCAATTGGGCATGCCAGGCTGCAGGACGGCTGAGGTCGGAGGGTTCAGTGCCCTGCTCTGAGGCAGGAAAGAGGCCAAACCATGACCCATTAAGTTCCCCTGATGCCATTAATAACAATTCAACTCAAGCCAACTTATTCACTGGAAATCTACAATGTAATAGAAAAGAAATCGTATTTTACTCCAATCCTTTTCTAATAAGTAGTATTTTGTTTTGGAAACAGAAACACTTTTTACATTTTTTAGATGTAAATATGTTATATATAATGTTATATGTTATATATACATTATATATTTTGAAAATATTTACATGTATATATTTATATTCATATAATTTATATTACAAATATAAACATAACATATTTCTGTTAAATATATGTGCATGTGTGTGTATTTATATATACATAATAAATATACACAGACAGTACACACATATATATT
>NW_015555756.1:1097012-1114512 GCF_001515605.1 Sinocyclocheilus anshuiensis
TATATATTATGTAAATAAAAACTTTTATTTTGGATGTGATTAATCGTTTGACAGCACTAATATATATACAGTATATATATATTATACTGTAAATATTAGTATTTGGTTAAAGTAGTATTTATGTATATAATATATATAAAATAAATAATTTATATATATATAATAAATAAAATAATTTATAATATTAAGAATAAAAGAATAACAGAGTATATGTGTAAACACACATATATTTACATATTTAATTATTTTAATTAATTATTTAATTAATTATTAATGACATTAACTTCTTTATATGTATAAATCCTAAAATACAATAAGAATAAATACATATACATTTTACTAAGCATATTTACATTTTTGTAAAATATTTTACAAATAAAAAAGTTACAAGTTTTGTAAAATATATAAATTGTTTTGTAAATTATTATTACATTTAAAATATGTTCAGTTGTTGTTTTTTTGTTTACTTGTTTGTTTATTTGCATTTTAAAATGCCTATTTTTATTTGATTTTCTCTATGAAGCTTTGTTCTGTCTTTAGTAATTTAGCAACTAGATGAGAACAAAAGGATCAGTCTATGTCCCAGCTGTGCAACAATCCCAGGAAGCACTGTGCTTAATACAAAAAAGATCTACAAGACTTTAAAAGCTTGAAGACCAAAGTCCCACAAAGCCTCAAAGAGAGAATTATGCAAGATGTGTATTAAATGTGGCCCTAAGATCATTATGCAAACTGACATTCTCAGTAGGTTACATCTTCCAAGGGCAGTGGAGGAGCTGAACACAACAGATGGGCAACAGATCTGGTCAGTTTTATAAAATGATTATCAGATTATCACCACTCTTAAATAGAGCAATCCAAAGTAGCACCAAATTCATATTCAGTGCTACCAAACGTACATGCAAAAACAGCTCACTGATGCTGCCTAATGGATAACAGGTGTTTCTCATCAAAAACATGTGCACTTTGTGAAAAAAAATCATGAATTACATTTCCTATAAGGAAATGAGAAACAAATAGCTTCTTAAAATGACTTAATGGCATCGTCATGTTTGAAGGTATTTTTGTGACATTTACAGCAATTAAAACTCTCCAATTATTTTTATTTGTGCAGTTAAGGTCATTTGTTTTGCTTGGAGATTCAGAGTGAGAAAGTGAGGGAGAGATACTTTAATGTTGCGCCCCTAGCAATGCAGTGATGGTGCAGCAGGTGCTGTGTTGCTCTCCTGCAGTGAAGGAAAACATTACATTGGGCCGGGCGTTGATCTATTGGCCATGCCAGGACTTCATACCTGAACTGCCCAGTTGCAGCTGTCCAAAGCAACAAACAGCCCACATTCCACACATACTGCTGTTGGTAGGTTTGGCTTTCGTCATGCAGGTGGAGGGCTGCATTCCTCCTCAGTCTCTACTTCTTCAAGAAAGGTCAGAGCCATTTACTCTCTTCTGACATTTACTGCAAAACTCACTTTTTTTAACTAATTGCAATTGGAAATCCTGTATAATTGGGTTGGTTTTTTTCGGGTCGCGTCCACGAGATGGATTACACTCGTGCTTTGTGAAACTTTAGGATATATGACAGATATTCACCAAAAAATATTCTACATAACTAACTGTTGATTGCACAGAACTACCACAGTCCTTCTATACAAAAAAAAAAAGGTAACCTATGGATTACGCATAATAACAGGAACATTTGAAGGACAATTTGAAGCCTGACAGTAATTGTCTAGAAATTGATTGCTGAAGGCAGTGGATTTGTTACAAAAGTGTTGCTTTGATGGCTGTAATGACGGTGCTTTGAAGGAACACTCCACTATTTTTGAAAATAGGCTCATTTTCCAACTCCCCTAGAGTTAAACAGTTGAGTTTTACCGTTTTCGAATCCATTCGCCGATCTCCGGGTCTGGCGGTAGCACTTTTAGCTGCAGCTTAGCATAGATCATTGAATCTGATTAGACCGTTAGCATCTCTCTCAAAAATGACGAAAGAGTTTCTATATTTTTCCTATTTAAAACTTGGCTCTTCTGTAGTTACATCGCGTACTAAGGAACTTTGCTGCCGTATCATGGGTGCAGCAGGTGCAATGATATTACGCAGCGCCTGAAAATAGGCTAACTTCCGTCAACATAACCAACGTGACCACCTGCTTGCTGGGGACTATTTTCAAATCCTCACCTGTGCAAGCAGGTGGTCACGTTGGTTATGTTGACGGAAGTTAGCCTATTTTCAGGACACTAAGACCGACAGAAAATGAAAAGTTAATGAGCCTATTTTCAAAAATAGTGGAGTGTTCCTTTAAAGGGAATGAAATTAGAGATGCAACTTTCTGGAGAGGGTTTTAGTGTGCTGACAGTATCACTTAGGGGATTTCAAACTTTATTATGCCAAGGACCCTTAAATAGGATGATACTGCTGCAGAAAAAAAACTCTCCTTCCTAAAAATATAAAGACTATACGTGACCCTGGACCACAAAACCAGTCATAAGGGTCCATTTTTTAAAATGGAGATTTAGACATCATCTGAAAGCTGAATAAATAAGCTTTCCATTGTTTTCACATATAAAGACACCTTTATACTGTAGGGAAAAAAGTAGATGTGAAAACATGGAAAAACATTTTGTTTGCACATTTAATTATTTTGCTAAAGTCAACATATATGAATAACAAGTCACACTTTATTTTAAGGTTTAATACTTGCTATTAACAAACCATTCACTATGACTTTTGCCTTAATAAAGTCCTAATTTGCTGCTTATTAATAGTTAGTAAGGTAGTTGTTAAGTTTAGGTATTGGGTAGGATAAGGGCTGTAGAACATGGTCATGCAGAATATGTGGTTTACAAGTGCTAATAGACAGCCAATATGTTAATAATAGGCACGCTAATAAGCAACTAGTTAATAGTGAGAATTGGTCCCTATACTAAAGTGTTACCTGAATAAAATATTATATGTACTGTAAAATAATAATAATAATAAAATTTCATCATATTACCCTGATAGATAAATACATTAAGCCCCAAAGATGCAATGAAATGCCTCAACACACAAATCTCAAACACGGTAAGATCAATTAATTTTAATTCAATAAAAATATGAACTCTGAACCGTATGGCAGTGAAAACAGCAGCAGCAGCATAAGCAGGTAAAATGTAAAGCAATGATCATGTTTTAATAATAGTTACCACATACGTATCTCAAGCTGCGTAAAATTGTTTGTTCAAATGACTAAATTTGGAAAGTTGGGACAACATTTGGACAGGTTTCAAACAAATACTTGAGTATCTACTGTAAGTAAGCTTTAAAAAACAATAATGAGGATTAGAAACTCAATGATTAGAAACTAAATGAGGATTTTATTTAGGGTTGAAACAGAATAAAATAATCAAAATCAATCTCATGATGTCTGACCAGTAAAATATTCGACAGACCCCCAGCACCCCCCTGCAGACATCAGTCTGAATCTAACAGTTGAACTCTCAGCACAATAAAACTCTCAGTGAGAAATTGAGTTTCTAAACTCATTTCCTTTAAACAGTCATTAAAGATATTAATGCACAACAAACAAACAACAAATAAATAGTTATTCACCTAACTGAATAGTCAAATATCTATGGGGCGACCCATCCCTAACCTTTAACATACTGTTAAAATATTCCATAACTGAAAGTCATGATAACTTGAAGATGTTGATTCAGTAAGTGGTCTGACATATTCAGTGGATTAATTTTTGTAAGATTCATCAGACTGTTTCAAACAATGACTGAGTTTGTCATTTTGTAACTACCGAGTCTTTTTGAATAATTCATAAAGAAGACCAGCTCATCAGAGTCATTTGATCATGAATCAAACTGCACTGCTGGCCCACTATACTTCTGTGCACAGTCAACAAGGACAATACAATAGAAATACTTTTTTTTCTTTTTTGGTAGTCTGCTGCATTACGCTCCTTAAAAGGAACTCACTGTGTGTTTCATAAGTCACTGCAACACAGATTTAAAAAAAACATCAATGGAAAGTGGTCTGCTAGAGCTTTTGCCTGTGTCCGCTGTTTTAGGTTTCACGGTAAAGAATTCAAGTCCAGTTAAAGAGCATAACTGGCTGTAAGCTGAGTCCAGAAATGCATGATGGCTTGAAGACAGTGTAGAAGAGAAGAATTGTCACCCTGTGAGTGATGGCTTAGATGAGTGGTCTGGTTACACCACCCTGCTGGCAGAGGGTGATCCGGTGTCATCACCCCTGATGTAAGGAGTGCGGCAAACTGGGGTGGAACAGGACCTTGTATTTGTGATGTATGCAGGGACAGGCATATGGAACATGGTTGCAGACAGGACACTTAAATTAGCTCTGAATACGCAGAAATCAGTCACGCTCACACACACCTCAGCTATGCACTTCATGTAACACCTACATAATCTGTCATTTGTGTGAATGTGACTAACTGCTCCTGTACATCACATTCAAGAGCAGTGACAGCTGTGTGAAAGCACGCAAAAGTTTCAGTCTTGAAGTTTAGCAGACTCTCACTTCATAAAGCTGCCAATTAGAGGCAGTGATTGCTGGTCTTCAGGCAGATAGTCTTTGTTAGTATGCTGTTTTTATGAGCATCTAAGTGCCATTTCATTATTGTTTTCATTTTAAAGTGCCAGCATCACTTTAGATAATGTATATATATTCCATATCAAGAAGAGGAGTTGCAGGAGACAGTGTGTTGTAAGGGTGAATGGAGGGTTACTATGAGAAGGTTTGGTGGTTTTATAGACACTAGCAGTGTTGGGGAGTAACTAGTTACATGTAATGAAATTACATAATTTAATTACAAAATAAAAGTAATTGTAATCAGTTACAGTTACTGAGAAAAAATGTGTAATTAAATTACAGTTACTTATGAAAATGTTAAGGATTACAAAGGGGGTTACATCTGCTTTTTTTCACACACACTCCGACATACAGATTTAATTGATTTCTTTCATAAATTGCAGTGACTGCTCTAAAATATGAAACACCAATGTTTCAGGAGTTTAGAACAAGCTTATTCGATAACTCTTTTATTTTCTATATGGGTTTATGTATAGCTATGCTTCATTTTTTAAAGATTAACTGTTTTTTTTCCAAGGCATTGTTAGATTCCAGTGTTTACTGTCATAGCTATGTAAAGATTTGATTCCAAAAACAGTATCATAGCTGATAAAATATTTCTTGTTATGATTTTAAATATGTATTTAACCTCAGAATGATCTCAAAGTAAGTCTGATTTTGTGGTGACACACACTGCTAAGATACATTTATATGCAAACACCATGTAAAAGTGAATTTTGCATCCAATGTCTACTTTAAAATTGAAATATAATCTTAATTCAAGTGATGAAGGATTTCGAAAGTGTAACAGTAATCAGTGTTGACTACAGTGTACTACTGTAACGTTTACCCTGCCTGGTTTACATGTTTGAAAATGATCAACAGTTGAAAACATTAGAAATTTAGAAAAGTAATCAAAAAGTAATCAAATGTAATCAGTTACATTACTTTAATAAAGTAATTGAAAAGTTACACTACTTATTACATTTTAAGTAGGGTAACTTGTAATCTGTAACCTATTACATTTCCAAAGTAACCTTCCCAAAACTGGACACTAGTGATATTGGGATGTCTTCCTGACACAACACACACATGTTCCCAGATCAACATCTTTGTTGTTCTTTACATAACATTCCTATCAACCATTCACCCCAAACCAATTTTAGCAGTATGATAAGTATAGGTTTAAAAGCCTGAGAAACATTCTTATCAGCCATCATTTCCCTCTGAATTTAAAAATATTTTATAGAATTTAAATACACTACTGTCCAAAAGTTTGTGGTAGTTTTTTAAGGTTTTTGAAAGACATCTTGGTTACACTTTATAATAAGGTTAATTAGTTAACATCAATTAATGCTTCACTCTAAAAAATGCTGGGTTGTTTCAACCCAACTTTGGGTCAAATATGGACTAACCAAACTTTTGGGTTAAAAATTTAATGTAAAAATTTAACCCAACTGTTGGGTTAGTCCATATTTGACCCAAAGTTGGGTTGAAATAACCCAGCATTTTTTAGAGAGTTTAACTACTATTAACTAACAATACATTTGTTATATAGTATTTATTAATCTTTGTTAACGTTAATAAAAATACAACATGAACTGTTAGTTCATGTTAGCTCAGGTCTAATAATTAATATTAACAGAACATCGGATTTTAATAATGTATTAGTAAATGTTGCGATTAATATGAACTAAGATTAATACGTTTTTTTAAAGTATTTTTCATTGTTGGTTTATTTTAACTAATGTTAACAAATGGAAACTTATTGTTAAGTGTTACTGAAATCTCAGTAAAAATGCAGTAAAAACAACATTGTGAAATATTATTACAATTTAAAATAGGACAATCCTTCTTTATTTATATGGCACTTTATTAAATACAGATTGTGTCAAAGCAGCTTCACAGAGATAAACAAGAAAACAGCAGAATCAATCATGGAAACTCAGATTCTGCTGTAAAACAGCTCTAAAATACAGTAGTGTCATTATTTAGCTCAAAAGTAACTGTTTTTGATTTTTGATATATTTTAACATTTTATTTATTCTTGCAGCCATTACTTCAGTTTCACGCGATCCTTCAAAAATAATTATAATATGCTAATTTGGTCCTCAAAAACATTTCTTCTTATTATCAATGTTGAAAACATTTCATATTTTTGTGGTAACCATTGTGCGTTATTTATTTATTTATTTATTCAGGATTCTTTGATTAACAGAAATGTCTAAAGAACAGATTTGAAATGGAGTTGGGAGTTGTTAGCAAATAGACATAAATGAAATACTCCCAAATGAATCAGAATCAAATCAAACTGAATCAAAACTGTAATCAAATCAAATCAAGAGTCTGTGAATCAGAATATAATCAAATATGGAAATCTGTATCACCATCCTTTAATTATTGTTGTAAAGTCAAAATTTACCCTGTTTACTTTCCTGGTTATATTCTGCAGAAATTCAATCCTACATTTTTACCTCACTGTCTTGTTGAACTCTTAACTATAACTATTGTGGAGGTAAAATAAGGGGCTACTGTATCATGTTGACTTTAAGGTCATAGGTCACATCTAATGTTTCCTGGTCAAAATTCTTAACCTTTAAATATGGTGTTTACTCCTAAAGTCTATAAACATGTCAAACAACTTAAATAATGTAAAGCAGACCCAAAAAGGTAAAAAGCTCATAGTCTGAACTGAATTACAACTCAAAGACAGAAGCCTTTAAAACATTTCAAGATTTTAAAGGTGATGCCAGTTCATCTTGTGTGGGGTTCAGTCCAGGTGCCTATTATAAAAAGCAACACTGACAATGGATCAATGAGTGTCAGTATCCCAGCCCTGACCTGATCTTCAAAGGTGGGCCAAAGCTTCTAATGGAGCGTGTCCAGCTGCACCTGATGTTAAGGGTCCAACGTTAAACACACAGGAAGGATTCAGTTCTACTGGGTTTACTTTTACTACCTCTTCTCCCAGTCTGTCCTCGTTAACTGAACGGAGTAATGACATTAACATATGTAGGCCAGAAGCCCTGTCTGTCTCCTGAGTTTCCTCCTGTATCTCTGCTGTGCCCAGATCTCACACTCTTTCCATTAGAAGAGAGGGAGGGAAGACGCCACTCCAGAAAGCTTAAATCTTGACGCGTGGTAAATGAGAAACACAGGTCTAAAGTCTGGAATATATTTCATCAGAAGGGCTTTGCTACTGGTGTACACCTGCACTGCCCGGGATCTCTGAGGCTCAGGGAAAGCTGGGTGCTAAGTATCTGTTTAGATTAATGGTAAATACAAGCCTCCAAGCCTTTTACAGGGGTTGGGCATCCTAACAGGCTCTCACAAAAAAGAAGCAATAATAACACACAGAGGAACAACGCTTATGGGGCTTTGCTCGGTTCTCATGCACCGAGCAAACACAAACATGATGACATATACAGGTGCATCTCAATAAATTAGAATGTCGTGGAAAAGTTCATTTATTTCAGTAATTCAACTCAAATTGTGAAACTCGTGTATTAAATAAATTCAATGCACACAGACTGAAGTAGTTTAAGTCTTTGGTTGCACTGGGTCAGCTGGCCAATCAGAGCAGACTGCGCTTTTCGGAAGGAGGGACTTTGTAGAAAACGAAGCGTTTGAGAGAGGCGGGGCATAGAGGACCTACAATAATGTACAGTATTTGAAAAATAATGTGTTTTTTGAACATTAAAGCATGTCAACATATTCTGTTACATCAAATACACAAAATAATGATCTTTAAAAAAGCATCATATGAGCCCTTTAAACTACTTCAGTCTGTGTGCATTGAATTTATTTAATACACGAGTTTCACAATTTGAGTTGAATTACTGAAATAAATGAACTTTTCCACGACATTCTAATTTATTGAGATGCACCTGTATACTTAAAATCTCTTACATCTAAAGCAGGGGTATTCAACCTTTTTCAGGCCAATGGCTCCTTACTGGATAAACAGGTGGATCAGGGATCTCTGTTACATGTCACATTTTAAAACATGCCATATTAATGTATTTAAATACTTTTTTTATGAAGCTTACATTGTCTTAATGATGCTTAAATTAATAAGTCATTCATTTTAAATTGCCTGCAGCCCAACATAGGACAAGAAGATTGGAAAATGGAGTTTTTAAAGTTTTTTAAAGTTTAGCTGAACTTTATCTTTTTAATTTTAGCTTTAAAAATGATACAGATATAAACAATATATTTAAAATTCAAATAAAAAGCTGCAATAGAAAAGTATTGATATATTTTTTTCTACCTACCCACTATTAGATGTATAAACATAAAGAAAAACATAAAACTATGACTATAAACTGATTAAAATAATTAGAATCAATCTCATGATTTCCAATCAGGCTTTAGAATGCAGAATGAAACAGTAATAATGCAAAAGTCTGTATTATTTTATTTTTAACTTTTAACTTATTGTTATGCATCTTCACAACCCCTGGTTGTACTGAACATTTCACCGCTTGCAGCCAAGTTGCAGTCATTCTAATATTAAGTACAGCAGCACTCTTTCTCATGTGATATTGGCTAATTTTACAACTATTTAATGCAATGAACTTTAGAGTTCCATGATATAACTGATGCAGATCAGACTCGGTTAACTGAACTTTAGCATCCACAGTAGTGATATAAAACAAGGCTCAGTAAACTCAATGAAGATTCACTGGAATTACTATAATCACATTTGCAGATGGCTAAATTAAATGCTCCCGGTCTTGGATGAGCATTAATAGAAAGCTGAGCCAAACTGGGACAGATGCGCTCTATCACTAAGTGGTGAAGACAGAATAATCAAAAGTGAAAGAAGGTTCAGCAGGAATCATTTCCTGGGCAGTGGATTAACTGTGAACAGACAGTTTGTATGTTTAGTTGCAGATGAGTCACTATCTAGATTGTCTGGTGTGTAATGTGTGGTTGTGTGTGTGTGCTGACAGCAGCAGATGTGCTATTGAGTGAATGGCAAGAAGTGACGTCATAACACACACATAAAGAAAAAACTACACTGTATATTCATAACCATTTTTCTCTGACCTGCCAACAAGCACCATGATATCTGTGCCTGGTGAGCAAAGAAACGCAGCAGTCAATTTATATAGGCTATCTGTAACATTTATTTACATACTGATGAAAGATTGGCTTTTTTACACTCCAAGTACTTTTTTAAAAACAACATTCTTTAACCAACAGTAATTTCTTTTTGGCATACATTTATTACATCATCATCAAGTTTTTTAAGGTTGTAAAACTTAAAATTGTTAAAATATTTGTCATAACGAACATCTGGATAATAAGGCAGTCAAGCATATAAAATAATATAATTTAATTTAATGAATTTCTAATTAAAATAAAATAAAATTAAATTCTGGAATTGCATCCCACTGATACATGTTGTTTGGATGACATCACATTTTTTGGTTGTTGTCTGACCTTTAGTTGACTTCGTGTGGACTGTGTCCAGGCTGACAGGGGAGTCGTCGGTCTAGATAACAGTCCACGGTCTCACTGACACAAGCTATCCTGGTTTAACACAGTGTAGTAAACATTACTCCTTCACATTGTTATGCTTAATCTATTGATTTCCATCACTTAAAGTGCTCATTCCAGGCCATAACACTAAACCAGACTCACATTGTTTAGGCAAACCTCTAATCCATCCTAACACTTCAACGACCTCTCAAGCACGGGATGTTCCTTTGTGAACCAGACTCAACATTTTTAATGTTCGACAAAAGCCATGTGCGAGAAAGTGGAAAAAATGAGGGGGTATTTATTCCGGCTCATTTCTCGGTTTTTCGTAATCTGTTTTGTTGTTCCACTATAGAGTAACATAAACAAACAGAGTAAAACAATGACGAGCGCTTACATTTTCTAAGTAGGTGGGAGAAACAGACCCACCTCTGTTCTCTAACACACACTGACAGACTCTCATCAGGACATGAACGCTAGGGGGACATCCGGAAGTTCGTTTTTCTCAGTGAAGGATGAGAGGGATGAAAATTTAAACTGAAAGTCAATGGAATCCAGTATATAATTTGTGTCTCTCATATACATGTGTGGGGAAAAAATAATTAAATAAAAATTAATAACTAGTGCCAGGTTTTTGCATTAATATAGCCATTTAAAAAAAAACACACACACATCCAGAACTTAATTTAGTTAATAAATGCTTCTTTTTCTTTCTTTATGAGTATGCCTTTTTGGCCTGTGTTTCAAATTTCTCCTTGCCTAGCAAATACGCATTTAATGAAAACAAAATATAAAAATAAAAAGGAATTGAAGTTTAGATGGTACAATGCTTGTAATGTCAAACTGTACAGTAAAACTGTTGACCCTGTTACTTATATGAAGGCATAAATATATCCATATATCTAAATATATATATATATATATATATATATATATATATAAAACACAATCATTCAAAAATTTGGGATCAGTAATTTTTTTGGAAACATTAATACTTTTATTTAGCAAGATATTGATCAAAAGTGACAAAAAATTATCATTAATTAAAATTACCAATTTATGTAAGAATTGTTTCTTGAGCACCAAATCAGCATATTAGAATTATTTCAGAAGGACACTGAAGATTGGAGTAACTGCTGTGGAAAATTCAGCTTTGCCATCACAGGAATTAATTACATTTTAAAATATTTTTATTTTAAATTTTAATAATATGTCACAATATTACCGTAACTGGATGTTTAAATAAGTGCAGTTTTGGTAAGCATGTGACTTCTTTCAAAAACATTAAAAATTGTAAAAAAATATTTAAGTGTATACTGAATTCATTTATTTTATCCATTTATCTTGAAATGCCACAATGCAATTTATTAACAATTACACATTATTTGTCTAACAGAATGTTTAAAATCTACTTTACAACTGTGTGTAATCAACACTTGTTGTCCGAAGCAGTATGATGTTTATTTGGCACAGATGAAGCTCGCTAGCAGTGGACAAAGTCTGATTTAGACTATCAGAGGGTTGCCAGACGTTCAGTATACAACCCCCCACCAAGTGCTGGAGGCCTACACATTCACTCAGACTCAAAAACCACAAACACACAGCCTTCCAGAGCCAAAACACACATATAAACAAGCTGTATACGCTTAACAGAAAATACAGGAAAAACTTTCCCAACAAGAGTCTGTCTATCCTGGGAGAACTTATCCTAAATTTTAACAGGCCAGCACAGTACACTTATAAAATATAGAGTGTGTTTTTCCTCCGGTGAAGATATATAAAAAATATATAAATGACATCTGTTGAATTGCTCTTCAATACAGTCTGGTTGAAGGAGGAAGGCATCTTATCTCCCAGCCAATCAAAACAGGGCTACAATAACACACATAATTAGGAGATTACAATCATCCCGAATCCAACTGCACGCAACTCTGACTAAGTCTGCAAAATAGTCTTCACACGGATTTTAATTCTTTCTTTTTAGATAACTGAAGGCAGCTGCTCAAAGGCCAATCTGCCTGAGGTTTGTTCATCAGACGTCCCAGAATGAATCAGGACAGGGGTGCACAAACTGAGCATGAAGAGTCACTGGAGATCCACATGTACTATTAAGAAGTTGCACGTCACTCAAGATCCACTTCAGCAGTGTTTCTCAACCTTTTTGATTCGAAAGTCACCATGATATCTCTGTTGTAATTAAATGTGTAGGACTTTGTAAGGAAAAATCTACCAGACTGGGAATGATGAGGAACCGTTACTGTCTTTCCACTGTTTGACATTAAGTTAAGCAACATGTAGCCTAAATAGCCCAATCTGAAAGCGGTTAGGGATACTTTTTTCTTTTTTTAATCGCTCAAGACCAGTTTCCAGAAAAGCCCCAGGTGAAAACGATGCAAAACAAACCTCACAGCTTGACAGTAAAAAATGTTGCAGGAAAATGGCAAGATCTCTCCATGGCAGCGAAAAAAGTGCAACCCTGTTCAAAATCTCAGTCTAGGAAACAAGGCTCCAAGCCTTGCACAGCTCCACGGTTCTGCCATGGACCATGCAACCCAAAAGTACAGTTAGGGGAGAAGTTTAAAATGTGAAAAGACGTGGCATGCTGCCACACAGATAGGGATACAACAGAGGGAGAAAATAAATTCTCTGGCTCGCTGGAGGCATTTGAGAGATTTGCAATTAAGATTAGGCCTGACAACGCAAGGACAAGGATCAGGCTCCTTCTTAAATACACATTATATATATATATATATATATATAAAACACAATCATTCAAAAATTTGGGATCAGTAATTTTTTTGGAAACATTAATACTTTTATTTAGCAAGATATTGATCAAAAGTGACAAAAAATTATCATTAATTAAAATTACCAATTTATGTAAGAATTGTTTCTTGAGCACCAAATCAGCATATTAGAATTATTTCAGAAGGACACTGAAGATTGGAGTAACTGCTGTGGAAAATTCAGCTTTGCCATCACAGGAATTAATTACATTTTAAAATATTTTTATTTTAAATTTTAATAATATGTCACAATATTACCGTAACTGGATGTTTAAATAAGTGCAGTTTTGGTAAGCATGTGACTTCTTTCAAAAACATTAAAAATTGTAAAAAAATATTTAAGTGTATACTGAATTCATTTATTTTATCCATTTATCTTGAAATGCCACAATGCAATTTATTAACAATTACACATTATTTGTCTAACAGAATGTTTAAAATCTACTTTACAACTGTGTGTAATCAACACTTGTTGTCCGAAGCAGTATGATGTTTATTTGGCACAGATGAAGCTCGCTAGCAGTGGACAAAGTCTGATTTAGACTATCAGAGGGTTGCCAGACGTTCAGTATACAACCCCCCACCAAGTGCTGGAGGCCTACACATTCACTCAGACTCAAAAACCACAAACACACAGCCTTCCAGAGCCAAAACACACATATAAACAAGCTGTATACGCTTAACAGAAAATACAGGAAAAACTTTCCCAACAAGAGTCTGTCTATCCTGGGAGAACTTATCCTAAATTTTAACAGGCCAGCACAGTACACTTATAAAATATAGAGTGTGTTTTTCCTCCGGTGAAGATATATAAAAAATATATAAATGACATCTGTTGAATTGCTCTTCAATACAGTCTGGTTGAAGGAGGAAGGCATCTTATCTCCCAGCCAATCAAAACAGGGCTACAATAACACACATAATTAGGAGATTACAATCATCCCGAATCCAACTGCACGCAACTCTGACTAAGTCTGCAAAATAGTCTTCACACGGATTTTAATTCTTTCTTTTTAGATAACTGAAGGCAGCTGCTCAAAGGCCAATCTGCCTGAGGTTTGTTCATCAGACGTCCCAGAATGAATCAGGACAGGGGTGCACAAACTGAGCATGAAGAGTCACTGGAGATCCACATGTACTATTAAGAAGTTGCACGTCACTCAAGATCCACTTCAGCAGTGTTTCTCAACCTTTTTGATTCGAAAGTCACCATGATATCTCTGTTGTAATTAAATGTGTAGGACTTTGTAAGGAAAAATCTACCAGACTGGGAATGATGAGGAACCGTTACTGTCTTTCCACTGTTTGACATTAAGTTAAGCAACATGTAGCCTAAATAGCCCAATCTGAAAGCGGTTAGGGATACTTTTTTCTTTTTTTAATCGCTCAAGACCAGTTTCCAGAAAAGCCCCAGGTGAAAACGATGCAAAACAAACCTCACAGCTTGACAGTAAAAAATGTTGCAGGAAAATGGCAAGATCTCTCCATGGCAGCGAAAAAAGTGCAACCCTGTTCAAAATCTCAGTCTAGGAAACAAGGCTCCAAGCCTTGCACAGCTCCACGGTTCTGCCATGGACCATGCAACCCAAAAGTACAGTTAGGGGAGAAGTTTAAAATGTGAAAAGACGTGGCATGCTGCCACACAGATAGGGATACAACAGAGGGAGAAAATAAATTCTCTGGCTCGCTGGAGGCATTTGAGAGATTTGCAATTAAGATTAGGCCTGACAACGCAAGGACAAGGATCAGGCTCCTTCTTAAATACACATAATCATGCAAACAGACAGCATGTGCAACTCAACCGGCGACGAGACCCCATTGAAAAAGCAGGAATGACTGGGAGGAAATGGATATGTGAATGAGATTATAATGAATGGCTCAGTGGACAGACTAGATTAAATAAAGGTGGATTCTCTCTGTCTCTGCGAGAGAGAGAGAAAAAAGGATTTTTAGCGATACAAGTTTATCAATTCGATTCTGATTCACAAGCTCTTGATTCAATTTGATTCTGATTCATTTAGCTAGATTTCACTGTCCAATTTTTTTTTTTTACATATTAAAGAAATGTTCTTTTTTGTTAAGGCAGTGTTTCAAAGTAACTGAAATTATAGAACCAGCTTGAATGTTTCGAGACACAAACTACACTGGACATGCTGTATTTGCTGTTTTGTGTTTTACGCACTGTCAAAAGAATGGGTTCATAAGAGTCATTTGCTCAAGAATCTGATTTTTATGATACAGATTTGGGATGACATGAAGATGAATGAACCATAACAGGTTCCAGTAAGCTGTTATGAAAACACTCAATTAATGGCTTTCTTGTATTTCAGATTTCAGATAGTCTGAGAATTACCCTGTTCTGTCAACCGCAAGTGCTTAACGAGCATTTTAACACCTGTTTAACGAATTAGGAAACAAATTAAAACAGCAACAGTCCTGCCAACTTTTCTGTGCATGCAGACCAAAACAAACAAAAAAGCTGAGCCAAGATCTGATGAGTAAGAACAACTTTTAGACCACTAAAAAAAGAGGTCTTCACATGCATGAGAATCAGTACTGGGCAACAGTGCTCTTATCGTATGTAAATTGACGTCATCTTTGAGATTAAAGAGAAAAGATAACGTTGATTACTTTTGACAAAGATGAAAAATGTAGAATGTGTTTTCATTGCAGTTATCAAATAGTTACAAAAGAACCCTGGTTTTATTTTACTGTAGTTGGAGATCTTTGAAATCATCTAGGATTGAGCAAGGAGGTATAAATGTTCTCCAAATGTATAAATTCTTGAGGTGTGAGATGAGAGGGAGAGAAAAAGTGCAAGTCTACCATATGATCAACAAATCACCTATTTTTTTCTGATAATCAGACCTAACATACCATAATTGCTTCCATATCTCCTCTCTATTTTCAGCGGGTACATGGCCTCACATTTCATTCAATTGAAATTGGGAAATGTTGCAGCCAAACAGGGACGGCGTTTTTACAGTGATGTTGAGAGTATGCCAGAATGCCCTCCCACAAACTACAGACAGATGCTTTTAATAAGCCGAGAGTACAGAACCCATACTGCTATATTGCCTTTATTTTGTATTTATTTAGCTAGATCCTGATGGAGATACATTCTGACCGCCTATTTCACAAAGCCATGCAGCTACAGACTCATGTCAATTGAAAGTAATAAGAAAAGTTTGTGCCGCACATGTGCTCGCAGGCTGCACTTAAAGGATAGTTCGCCCAAAAATGAAAATTATGTCATCACCCTCATGTCGTTTCAAACCTGTATGACTTTCTTTCTTCTGTGGAACATTAAAGAAGACATTTTGAAAAATGTTGGTAGCCAAACTGTTTTGGTTACCATTGACTTCCATTGTATGGATGGAAAAAAAATATATTTTTTTTAACTTTAAAATGTTTTTAAAAAGTTTTCAGGAAAAACACGAGAGCAAGTTAATTACAACAGAATTTTCATTTCAGGTTAAACTATTCTTTTAAAAAATATCTCCAGTATTATTTTTCGAGTCGCCTTGAGAAAGCAACGCAATATGTGTGCTGGAGATTCAATCGCTAAAGTTGGCCAGTCGTTTCTGGAGAAAAATATTTATTCATTTTCCAGTGCATCTCCTCGGCCGCAGGTTTTGAGATATCCGCTTTTTCTCAGCAAAGTGAAAAGCCTTCTAACACGGTGTGGAGAAACACATAAGCACCCAGTGTGCACGGAGAGGGCTAGATTTTCACGTTGCCCCACTTCATGCCTACTTAGATCAACATTAAGGTAGAGCATATGACTACACTTATGCGCAGAGGGGAAAGCTTAACGTAGATCAGACATGAAAAAGTTCAAAACCAACACAGAGGCAAACAGATAATCTGTACCCCTCCATCTCACCCACAGCGAAACCCTTAGAGCCCTAGACAGCTTTTGGAGGAAGCATTAAAGCTTACAGCCTTCTCAATGGGTAGGCCAATAAAACAAGGGCGGATCACATTCTTAAGAAGCAAGACGTTTATCCAAGCATGTCGCGCTGTTTCCAGAACAACCTCCCAACCTGACAGAGGAGACAAGGTGTCCGGATCCGTGACGGGTTGGGATCTACATCGCCCTGAGGCTCGGGTATGGGGTCACACAGTTATGTGAAACATTTGGATTTTTCCTACTGTAGCTTTTCACAGTCACGCTAAGATTTTGGTTTTAAGATAATGCGTTTGTCCGTAGTGGAAATAACAGAGGTTTTCTGAGCAATGGCTAGTATAGCTGCAAGCACACTTGTGAAACAAACGCAGCTGTATTATTGGACTCTGTTATGAATGTGGTATCTATCAATAGAGTCTCGCAATGAATGCAAACATCTGTATTCTGGTGATGTGGCTGGGATTCTTGCTGTGTTGCAATATGTAGAGTAGAACACTTTGAAATTACGATTTGGTAATATTTTACGTCCTTGACAAGACAATACTACAAAAAAAGACAGTAATAATGATTACGACAAGTTCACAAATGCTCACAAGTAAATCCAAAAGAGATGAATGTCAACTGCTTGCAGCACATTGATCACAGAGATTCATGTGCAACTTAAAGGGTAGGGTTTTGAAACTCAAACTCATATACAGGTGCATCTCAATAAATTAGAATGTCGTGGAAAAGTTCATTT
>NW_015555756.1:1114788-1130840 GCF_001515605.1 Sinocyclocheilus anshuiensis
GTCTTCCCCATGATTGTGTAGCCTAGTGAACCAAACTGAGAGACCATTTTGAAGGCTCAGGAAACCTTTGCAGGTGTTTTGAGTTGATTAGCTGATTGGCATGTCACCATATTCTAATTTGTTGAGATAGTGAATTGGTGGGTTTTTGTTAAATGTGAGCCAAAATCATCACAATTAAAAGAACCAGAGACTTAAACTACTTCAGTCTGTTTGCATTGAATTTAGTTAATACACGAGTTTCACAATTTGAGTTGAATTACTGAAATAAATTAACTTTTCCACGACATTCTAATTTATTGTGATGCACCTGTAGAAGGGGTTGCTCAAAACTTGCGTTTTAGTACATAAACACTTCAAAATAAGAGTTTTTTGTTTTTTTTTGGCATCTATGGTTCCAAGAACCATTAACATCTTTGGAACCTTTCCATTTCACAAAAGGTTGACATTTTACTGACTAAAAAAAAATATACCATACCATTTTTTCCCCCCAGTGGTATAATTTGTGAATTATGAAGGTTGTTTAAATGTATTTCTGCTTAACTCGTAGCTACAGTGAATTCAAATGTCATAGGGAAGTGTCTAAGCGGCTAATTGTTTCACTATCTCATTCATTTTGAGTGACCAGTGTCGTCATTTCAGGTTCAGAGGAAGCCCAAGTCTGAGTGGCTTCAGCTTTTACGAAGCCTGGGTCAATTAACTGCTTTGTTGAGCTCATTAGTTCATGGTCCGCAGGTCTTGGTCCTTTTGTGTCTGTGGTTCAAGTGTGTTTTCTGATGTCTGCCTTGAAAAGAAGCCCATTAAAAGCATAGGAAGGAACAGCAAATTGCACAGACGGATGACTCAGGTTTACCATTCAGCTCAAGAAAACAGTTTGATTCACCAAAACACCTGAGCCTTTAATTGGAGAAACATAAGTGAGGAAGACAAAAAGTCTATTCACTCTTAAGGACTAAGAAACAATTCTTACTTCCAACAAACTGCAATTATATTCTTTAAAATGAAGAATTGTTTAAAAGCCTCTTACCTTTCAGTACAATGATAACAAATACCATTCAACTAAAAAAAGTATATTTAGAGCAGAAAAAACATTATATCACAGTAAATGACATATTTAAATGTCCATATTATACTAGCAGCCAGCTTGTAAATTATAGATACCCTTAACAAGTGTCATGAAATAATTTGTGAAACAGCCGATATAAAGCTCCCATGAGCATTAAAAAAGAGCTCAATTTTACTTGAATAGCACTGACTATTTACTATTTTGATGTAAACAGTGAATTATCAAATATAAATGATAAAAAAATATCATAAAGTTCACTGTTTATGTGATCTGTATTATTTTCTGGTTCCTAGTTGAGGCTCCTTCAGTGTAAGTATATGGGATTGTTTGCCTGTTATATACTTGTCAGGTGTAAGTCATTTGATTGCTCAGAAAAGTGATTGAACATCTCTTGTTTTTAATTCTAGTGATGATGATGGTTTCCTTACCAAGTGCCAGTGAAGTATTAAGTATCTGATAAATGTTAATACGATCTACACAAAACTCATCATGGTTCCTCCAAAGATAAATGAATAAAACAGTAAAACAAGTAATTTTTAAGTTATCAAGGTTCACTGATCTTACAAGATGACTTTTGATGTCTTTCATGTTCTTTCTTCTATTCTTTTATCCACTTTGATATTTCAATATCAGGGATGAAAAAGACTGGATTTAATTTGTAGCCACAATACCTCAGGATGACGATATGAGAAGCAAAACTCTACATATGCTCTTTGCTCATGGCAAAATTTGAAGCGTGGAAAGGAACAATGTGCATGATAAGGTTATATATGAATAGATATGAAACCAGTCCTTGAAAAAGAGTACAGAGAAAAAAAGATAAAAGAGCTTTAGAGTTGAGTTGAGTTTAATTGAACCTGTAGTGTCCTATGGGACAGGGCTACAAGTTAAATTATACCCACATTTTAGCAACAACATCAGAGGGTACATGGGAGGCCCTCTTTTGGTAGGCACCGCTACCATGAAATCTTCATAGGCCAGTAAATTTCTCCATGCATAATTCCTCTATGCCCTAAGAGGGTACGTCTCTTAAACAGTGTTGGAATAAACCTGTCATTTTCTCTCAGACAACAGCCCAATTTCCAAGGACTAAAACATAAGAACAGAGCAACAAATTCATGCAAGGTTAAGTATCCTCTGTCTATCCCCGTCTTTGCACCGATAGCTGGCAATGAATTTTAATGTCTCGTAGCTCAGCTTACACAATAAATCTGTGGCATCCACCGGCCTCTGCGGACAGTGGAGCGCCACTCGCATCTTTATAATTTCCACATGTGAGTTATTTAATTCAGCATGAAGTATATAAGCTGTGGTTCTGCATGTGGTCACACTGACATGTCAGATCACTCACACTTATCCAGGCTGTAACATTTGTTTTCATCATTACAACATCTCTGTGTCCATCCATTTAACTTGTCATAATAATTTCTGTCGTTTCATATCGATTTGATGAGTTTTCAGAGTTTCAACTTGATTTTCTTCATCTGGAATTAAATTCATACTGCAGGTTATAACTTTAGCATTAAACGTAAGTTTGAAAAACAGACTGCAATAATGAAATGCAAGTACAACCTGCAAAAAGTACAACTGCAAACAGCTTCACAAGACAAGTCCCTATTGAACTGAACATTCTTATCAACATCACATGCTAGAGAGGCACCTGCTGCATCATTTATTGGCCCAATTTAAGGCATAGTTCAGATTTTGATATAAAAATAGAGTGAATATGCTTCAGTTGATCGTTTTAGGAGGGAAAAGAACATAAAAAACATCTCATGCAGAGAAACAAACCTGGAGGACACGAGCAGTCTTGCGCTGCTTCTCGAGCTGTGCGAATTTTCGACACTCCCTCTTTTAGTCTCTGAGAAAACAAATATATATTTATATGATATAGGCTACAACATATATACACACTGGTGATTTAAAATTACCAGGATATTTTTAGTTAAGTTTAATGATGTTTTATTTAGCTAATCCTAAAATAGTACACGTAATTCAAAATACTTGGGAAACACCAATTAAGACGGAAAATTTCACTTCATACGTTACATAGCCTAATAAATATATTAGAACATTATAAATGTTATATATAAACCATAAAAAACAATATTGAAAGACAGACATTTTAATTTTTTGGTAATAGTGCTTGTAAAAGTGTAGCGAGAATTAATGAAAACATAGACGACATACCTCTTGCACAAGTTTCTCTATCGCATCCCGAAAAGTCGCAGGCACAGGTTGAATCACTGACAGTCGCTCCATCTCTAGAACCTCAATTTTACGCTCAAGATGAGATGTTTTGACGTTCATAAGCAGACAAACTGCCACCGAAGACGCCGACAACATAAAGCATACGAGGGTCGTTAAACAATGAAATATCTGTAATGTGTGATGTCCATTGCTCTGTGATGTCTTTGACGCATCTTTTGAATCCCCAGTTGAAACCATTTTTGGCATTACGGTGCAAATATTATCCTTGTTCTTGAATCCTCTTTTAAGACTCGTGTACACCATTATTTCAGTAAAGTGGCGTTTCTGGCTTCAGAGTAACTTCGGCTGACAGGAGACGACGCAACGATGTGACGCCCACTAGAAGAGAGCTTTTCTCTGCGTCTCGAGCGCAGGTTAAATCGTTTCCCTCAGAAGTGTGTCTCAGAGAATCCAGTCAGCCCCTTTTTTTCCGCTGCTGAACTGCCGTCAACAAAACTATGTAAACGACAGAGTGCGAATAGTGTGTGTGTGTGTGTGTGTGTGTGTGTGTGTGTGTGTGTGTGCCCCTCTTCGCCCCAAAGGTCAAAAGAAAAAAACTAAAGGATGACGGGGGTCTTAAGAGCATCTATTCTTTTACTATATGTTTCAAACGTTAGTGAACACAAAAGTGAGATAAGGCTATAAATTTATCAAGGAAAATAACAAAAGTTGCGCGTCTGAAATAGTACAGCCGCTCAAGCACTTTCGAAGAACTGTCAATATTTAAGATTTTATTTTGACACACACATCAAATATAAACAAAAACGGTAACACTTTACTTGAAGGGGTGTGCATAAGACTGACATGACACCTTCATAATCATGACATGACACATGTCATGAATATGAAGGAGGTTTTATGCACGTTTATGACAACTGTCATTAAGTGTCATTCGCTCAGTTATGTCATTTTTAATGCAAAGATGACATTGTTTGACCTAACCCTACCCCTAACAAAGACATCTCAAACAATGACATCTTTGCATTAAAATTGACATAACTGAGCGAATGACACTTAATGACAGTTGTCATAAACGTGCATAAAACCTCCTTCATATTCATGACATGTGTCATGTCATGATTATGAAGGTGTCATGTCAGTCTTATGCACACCCCTTCAAGTAAAGTGTAACCACAAAAACACAAATAAACAAAATACTTAAACGTTTACCCTCTAACATTGAAAAAATGCCAATATTTGATGTATAGCATATGAAAGATCCTGCTAATATATGGCATGTATGGCAAAGAGAAGGCTTGGTTAAAAACATGATAGGCTATGTCTTCTGTCTTTCTCCTGTCATTTTTTCTTTGTGATGTCTCGCAAAAATTAAGCCAAGTAATTGCCAAACCAAGTGTTCCTTCGCGAGTAATTCGTAGTTTCATGCTTCAACCACTAGAGGTCAAAAATATAACTTTTGTTTAACCTCACTGCGCTTTATGCGCCAAAATACCATTTCGATTGCGCAAATTGAACTTAAGAAAACTGCAGATACAAGGCAGTGTCCAAAATAAACTCACATTAAACACACGCAAGGGTCAAAAGATGACTTTTTTGTGCATAGCACAATACATGTGCCTCTGAATGTCAAATATTAGTGCTTTATAATAGCCTTTATTGCAGGAAATGTTTGTATCCGTCTGTAATAAAAACATAATAGTTGCAACAAAGATTATTTGCATTTCATCCTGCAAAATCTCAAGATTTTCACCCGCTTGATGTCCATTTGCTCTGCTCAAAAAATACATCAGAACTAAAGAAGGCTGCAGAACTAGAAGAGCATTTGTAAAGAACAGGCCTTTTGGTGCCATCTGCAGGACAGAGATTATAATAGCACTAACTGGGGAAAAAAGATCCTGATATTCTGCATCACTATACACTAATTCTGAATGTCAGTTCAGTATTATTAAAAAGAATGACTAAATAAAGTCACAAATGGTGTGTATTGAAAGCATTCAAGTTTAATTTGCCAAAAGTACAGATCAATTTGGCCCATATAAATTTGGCCCATATAATCAAATTGACAATAAATATAGACAGAGGTAATGATGCAGGCAGTCTTAAAGCAGACTGATACAGTCAGCAGCAGTCTCCCTGGGAGCAGTAAGGTTCATTTTGTTTCGCCTCAAAGTCACTTTCTTTCTTTTCTTATCGGGTTGAAAAAGGGATGTCCAATGGCCTGCTCCAGGGTGATTCGTTTGGAAGAATCATACTCCATCATCTTCTGCAGCAGGTCAAAAAGCAGCTCGTGCTCCGGGGTTTTAGAGGACATGTATTGCTGAGTAAGGAGCAGAGATTCAACTATATTATTTTCATCAAGGCAAACCAAACAGAAATGTGTCTCATTAACATTCTGGCATCAGTACATCTCCAAAATTAGTAGTTCACAAGACTTTTAATTAAGTATTAAACATACAGCGTAGTTACTGGAGGAAAAATTAAAGACCACTGGAATGTATCACCAAAAAAAACAACCACAATTTCAGAGAAAAACATTCAGTATTTTCATTCCAAAACCTTTAACATTTTGTACTTGTGCTTATAAACAGTACAAAGTGACCAAAAACAACGTTGAGGAATAGGCGGAGCGTGTGTAAGCCTTACCCTGTCCACAGCGAGTTGGGGCAAAAATGCCCCTGCACAAACAAATTAAATCTATTATGACTGTTGCTAACAAAATGAAAATGAATAGAAGTGTCGATTAAATTAAGATCTGTATGGAAGCATATAGGTAGCGAAATTCAATTTAAAATGCAATATGCAAAATGGAAATGCAATATTCAAAATGGCAACGCAATATTCAAAATGGCATTGTATTTCTGTATTTAAATTTACATTTTCCATTACCCATACGTGCAAAGTTTGTTGCAAAAGGAAAATGAAAATGAAATTATATAATTTACATTTGCCATTTCCAACAGTAGTCTTAATATGTAAATTGCATGCAAATTTGAACGCTTTATAAGTTGCGAAATGAAAATGTATAACACAAATTGATTTGATATGTGTAACATGTTCAAGCAGAAATGGTAGCATAATGATCATTTAAATGCTATTTGTCCTAAATGCATTTAGACTAACAGGTAGAACACTTAGGATTGCATTTTCATCATGACGCCGTGGGATATTTGTAGCAAAATTAAATTTGAAAATGCATTCCGAGCTGACCACGCCCACCCTCCGTCACAGTGTTGCGCATTTGAACCAAACATACACAATTCTGTTGATCTTAGGAATGCAATGGCCAATCAGAGGCGTTCAGATGAGTCATCGCTGAAACTCATCAGTTTTGAGTGCGTGCCGTTCGCTGACTGAATTCCGGACGCGCAGATGTATGTAGCCTACAATGCAAGTAAGAAATTAATTTAACAGTGTAGACAGCTTAAGTGATAATGATAGTTGTTTTTTTTTGAGTGCTTAAACTCGCGATAGATCAAAGTTAGTGATAATGTCACTTTCTGTATAATATTTTATTCGCTGTTTGAATAACATTGGAAAGGAAACGTTTTATACTAAATGTATAAACGTTTTTTATTCAATTGTAATCACGTAAAATACAAATTCAGTCCCATTAAACATATTTTATTAGCCTACATGACACCCATGTCTGGTTCTTGCCTAAAAAGACGGGTTTATGATGTGGTAATTATAAAACGTTTCCTTTCCAAGGTTATTCAAACAGCGAATAAAATATTATACAGAAAGTGACATTATCATCATATATGACCTCATCATATGACCCCTTTAAATGAAAACGTACTTACATGAGTCAGAACATTTTAGTCTAATGTTACTCTCCCAGGATCAGTAAACAGTCCTCCATAAAATGCGCTGCACGCTGCAGAATATTTGGGTTGAACTGTTCTGGAACAGTGTTGTAAATACAACTTAACCACTGATTTCTAACGAGCCGTTTTAGGTAGGTGTGGCTGAGTCTGAACTTTTATAAAGAATATCTCTTTGGATTTGAGACTTTAGTCTTTGCAACTTTACAGATCTTCTTTATGCACCAAGAGCTTGTAACACTCCAAAGAGAAAGGAAAAATTTAAATCGCATCATATGACCCCTTTAATAGATTTGGCTGCTTTTAGCCTTACCCTGGAGTTGGTCCACCCTCCGCCTATGCTTTGAGGCTATAGATATTATAAACTGGTTTACATGAACAAAGCTTTTTATAAAGAGTCAGTATCTGCAGCATAATGTAATCAAGACTAAGCATAATAAGCAGTTCAATGTTTGAAATCTTTACCTTTAGAGGTTTACAGTGTTTCCTCACGTATCTCCCTGCTGAGCTGTGCTCATCCCAGTCCAATTTGTCATGATGCACATAACGCCGCTTCCTGACAATGAAGCACAGTCACGCATCAGTCAAAGACAGACCATGACAAATCTAAAAACCTCTCATATCGTTGGTCATGAAAGAAACGTGTATTTAGAAACAAGTGGCATAAACGCCTAGTCTCAAGTTATGATACTGCACCTGGCTTTCTGAAGCAGGTGTGCAGGTATGGGGCCTAGAACCCTCTCCATCATTGCCAGATGCTCCTTACTGTCGTGAGTCTAAAAAAAAGAGGGAGTTTTTGTAAGTATTTTGCATTTAAGTAGAATAATAAAGTATGTATGTGTGAATTTGCACCTGAAATAACGTTAATCCCAGATAGAACTCAATCAGGATACAGCCCAAACTCCACACGTCACATGCCTGGTTCCAGCCAAGTTCTGCCAGCAGAGATTTTGCAATGTTCAAAATCATGTTTTAGTGGATAAACAACAGCAAAAATAATAGTGCAAACAGTTTACCCAAAATAACTTCCGGAGCTCTGTAGTGGCGTGTTGACACCACAGAGGTGTGGTGCTCATGGTCATAGGTAGCATTGCCAAAGTCCACAACTTTTACATCCAACCTCTTCAAGGTCCTCTCATCACGCTTCTGTAATACATTGAACATTAATTGCCATCATCCTCTCCTTCACTATAAACTAACACTTGCTTTCTTACAGACATATACTACTGCTCAAAGGTTTGGGGTCAATGCTGTTTGATATTTCCTTGGAAATCATAATACATATTTTAGGGTTCTTTAAATAAGAATGAATAAGAAGTTCGAAAGAACAGCATTTACTTGAAATATAAATCTTTTGTAGTATATTCATATCTTTTATAAATGTAATGTGCCCTTGGCATTAATTTACTGACCCTAAACTTTTGAATTATAGTATGGGGTATAGTATAGTATGACATTTTATTATGCTGTTACTTACCATCTTGAAGTTGTATTTCATGTCGTAGTTGGAGTCCACAAACAGAATGTTTTCAGGCTTAAGGTCAGTGTGTGTCAACTTATTTCGATGCAGAACTGATGGCAAAAAAAAGTGATTTATATATATTTAGACATGATATATAACAGCGATTTGTAGCATTGAAGCTTTTGTAGAAACAATTAAGCATCTATACTCACACTGCACAGCTCTAAATATCTGGTCTGCCATGCATCTGATCTGGTTCAGTGAGAAGGGCATGAATCCATTCTCCTTCAGGAAGTCATACGTGCTCAGTCCCAGCAGCTCAAACACTATGCAGATGTGGCCGTGGTGATCGAACCAGTCCAGCATCCGGACACAAGCACTGCAAAGACATATAGGCAAGTCATTACGCCCAAAAACCTTGTATATTTACAAAGTATTTCTACACTGAATTCAAACACTCACAATGTCTTTTCCTCATCAAGCGAGTTTATCCGCTCCAGCACATCAACCTCTGACAAGGCTGCCTCACGGTAGCGCTCAATATTTTTGATGATCTTCAGTGCCACTCTTACATTACTTCTGCAGACAAAAGCACACTAGGTACTTTACATGCACTAATTTTCATAAATTCGAATGAATACAATCCAATTTCAGGTTCTGAATGTTATCTTTTTTTGAACCCTAAAGTTTGCATTTCCCGATTCACATTGTGCATTTATGTATTCCAAAAAAAACTTCAGTGCATGTACAATGCCCAGTCATTGCATTCAGAACTGGAGAAAACCACCAAGCTACCTAAAGTATAATTGCCACTTTTAGCAAATATTTTGTCAATATTCAGTCTATTCCACTGGCAAGTTTGTAAGATTTAAATAAAAATGTGCACGTTCGTTAGAAGTAAAACATATGTAAAATAAGATCTTATTTTTGAATTCACTTGAAAAGACATATTCAAACATTTACATGCTCAGCTTTTATTCATGTTGAGCTCAATTGGTTCAACTGAGTTATTTACATGAACGCTTTTCAATCTGATTGAGCTATCGATCCAATTATTTGGGTGTTTGTAAATGTAGCTAATGTTAAAAAAAGAGGTAAAACAAACATTTCCTGTATGACTAAGAAGTCATAAAATCTGGCTTACTTTGAATGGTCAAGGCACTCCACCACTTTTCCAAAGGCTCCTTCACCCAGAGTCCCTATAATCTCATCTATGAACAGGATAAAGAGGCAGTCATAAGTAAAGCTTTGGGACAGGAGGATACAACATACAAAAGCACAGATTTTACTCTACTAACATGAACTTGACAAGTTCATTCCAGTTAAATCATATTTATTGAATATAAAATTGTGCCAAATTAAAGTTTCACACATGATAGTTAAATTCAAAGTGGTTAATATTAGAAGTCGTCAAAGGTCCCCTTATATCCCCCAAGTGTAGGCTGAATTGTCCCACTAATAGACACAGAACAGACAGTTATATAGAGAAAGGTTTGTTTTCTATACATCTTGCTCTTAGCATGTCTCCATTGTGATAGACCAGGTGACCCTCCTCATCATCCTCAATACTCTTGGTTCTTTTCCTGCGATGACTTCTCTGGAGTAGGGGAATCATCATCACCATCATCACCACCATCAAACACCAGTCAGAATCAGGCCCGTACGCATCATTCATTCATTCAGCAAGGGGGGGTCACGACGGCAGCAGCAAATTCAAATTCATCGCCAACAACGGCACAGGGCCACCATAGTGTGTGTTACAGAAGAAAGACATGGCAACACATTTTCAGACAGGAAACAATTTTCTTTGAAGTGCACTTAAGAACAGCTAATTCTGTTCAAGACCCTCAAGCAATCAACAAATAGCCATTTCTGCAACCAATGAGTGAAGTTCAAGTGAATCAGTCAACTGACCACCTTACTGCATGATTACAGCAGATGGTTTCTATGGTAAATCTGGACTTCAGAAACATTAACAAATACAACAGTTCAAGTAAAAATCAACATATCGACAAATCGTTTACCGAGTCTGAGCGGGGACTGCGGTGGCGTGATCGCTGGCGCTCTCTGCTGCTGCGTCGACTACGTCCTCTGTGTGTGGACGACTGGCTGCAATGGTTCCCGTCTTTCTCCCTCTCCGTCTCCCGGACCGGGTCCACCCGACCCTTATACCCGCTATGCTCCAGACTGGCCTCTCTGGCCCTGTGCTCTCGGCACTCCAGCCTCTTTGAGCTAATGTGACACCTGTCAATAGCACACATCAGACACTGAGGAAGAAAACACAGTTGTGCATATAATGGCAATGAGTCCTTCGACAGCAAAATTTATAGGTGGCTTTCACTTTTCTGCAATTTATCAACCCTTTCAGCAGGGGATAAGGAATGCTGAATCGTGATCTGCTGGGTGCTGAAAGCATCAAGTGTCTTCTCGAAAGGGAAGCGTCCACGAGCAAGCTATACTTAGAAAGAGCCACAGAAACAAGCTCTGAGAGAGCGGTTATGACTGAAAGTGATGCTTTAACCTGTCAATGTTGCAGCAGTAAATCTGTTAGGAAGATGTCTAAGCGTTGTGTTTGATTTAAACAACTTGCGATCCAAATCACAGCTGTCAGCCTATAGTACAGAAGCAGAACGTTCTGTATTACGTCAACTGGAAGCCATCCTGATTCATATTACCACAACCAAACTTCAACAGATCGTAACAATTTTTAAAGAACATCAGATGCACTCTGCATGGTTTCCACTTCAGAAAAATAAAGGCAGATTTAATACCCATTCACAACAAAGATGTCTATAATGTTAATTAATTATGGGCATCTTTACACAGCAGAGTTAAGGTTGTTCTGGGCCTGCTCAAAACTGTACCTACTTTGTGATTTTTTCCCACCTGATGAACACTGATCGCCAATTAGAAGAATCCACCCCACTTTAAAGAGCTTGAGTTTTTAAAGTCGTGATGAGACAGAAGTAGCAACAGACATTTTTTACGTGTTTTGACGTACATTCAAGTGTAACAGTTTATCCAAAAGTGCAATTTTGTTCAATTCATCAGTTGTTGATTGGATTTTAGGATATTGCGCTCGAAAATGGAAATAGATGAATGAGAGCTTGCAAAAGCGAGGTTGTCATTTTTACCGAAAGATTCAGTTACGACATTAATTCAAAATTAGGAGGTCAAACTAAATTGTAAAACTAAACAGAATGCATAGATGAATGATTCACAATAAGATAAAGCATGACTTGGAAAACAGAATTTAATTTCATAGCAACTTTAAAAGGGTGGACAATATAACTCGCAACACATTTATAATAAACAATGTTACCTTTCACTGGTGTGAACACTAATATCTACACACTCTCATTCTTGGAGTGAACGGGCATTTACAAGCTCTCAGTTTGCATTTCAAAATGCCTGGGAGGGTCAAATGAAAACTAATGAAATGGCTGTTAACATTTTCTACCGTACAAAAAAAAAACAAAAAAACAACAACAATGTGGCAGCTCTGTGGACAGACATTGAAAACATAATAATCGTCGCTACAAAAATTTTGGAACAAGTTCCACTGGCAATCTAACATCAGAAGGATTTTACATCAGTGGGATTCTCTGAATTGCAAACACTGATCAGGACCCTCTGACAAGCCCGATTACAGCACTTGTCACCCTGACAGTTTGTTTCTGAATCCAAGAACATGCTACACTGTATATCATTTCAAGGCACTGCAAACACGCAGGACAAGCTGACAGGGCTCAATGCCAACAACAAATCTAACAGTCTAACAACACCATTTGAACTGAAACAAAATAAGTGCTAATTTCACATTTTAAAAGGGAGTAAGTCTTACTTACCTTTCGTATGTCTTATAGTGATGAGTTCTCCCGGGCTGCCGCTCTCTTTCCCCGCTGCGAGAGCTGCGCTTCGGTCTTTTGTGCACCTCCACTATCTCCTCCCAGCTGTACTCCGCGATCCAGCCATCTGGCGACCGCATCCGCTTAGAACGTCGCATCTGACCACACCAGAATAGAAAAAAGGTCCAAGTCATAAAAACAACGACAGGGAAACAGTATCTCAGGACATTCCCCACACCAGCTGGGTTTTAAAATTCAATACAGCCGAGGTGATGCCAGCTCTCTATAGGGTTAGATCTCTGCCAAAATTCTGCGCGCGAAAGATCATATTTTGAGCGCACAAAAGTGCATTTTGCATGCTCGCGAGTTTAGTGGAGGAAATGTTCACTTTGCAAAGAAAAAAGTATTTAAACTAAAATAAATTTTGCATTTAAATTAAGTTTTGGATGTGTGCAGACTAGGGGTGTGCGATATTGACAAAAAATAATATCTGGATATTTTCTGGGATTTTATCGATGACGATAATTAGACGATATTTTACCCTTGATGCCCGCCCTCTGTGCTCTCTAAATGCCGACGACTCGTTTGCTCAACACAACCCAGCGTTACAATATGCCATAATTCCAGCCAATCAGAGACTAGGCTACTAAATTCTGATTGGCTGCCTTGACAACCAATCACAACATTCCTTGCATTACACTGAGGGCGGGCATCAGGTGAGCAAGCTAGTGAAAAGTTGCACTCGCAAAAGAGAAGGTCTGCACAAATAAAAAAAAAAACGTATTTTAAATGCAAAATGTGTTTTCGTGCACTCGAAATACTTCTTTGCCAAACAAACATTTTCTCCACACAACTCAATTCGCGGGCAGAATTGTGGCAGAGATGTAATCCCATAGCTCTCTGCTCCTGATCTAGTTATTGAATTTCATGCTGCCGAGTTGTTGCAGTTGTTTTGACTTGTTAAAAGTTCAGCTGAACAATTTACCATGCAGTCAATTCGCATTAACTAATAGGGAATTAAACCTCACCAATTAGATTTGGTTACTCTAATTTAAGGTTCGGACGAACATTTATCCCAGCACACTGAACGCAATGTCCCTTATTAAATGTGATGTAAATGCAGAAATACATGTGACATCTATAAAAACAAACTCTTTTAGCGACTGCAATCAGGACAGTTGTTTGTTTACAATCACATTTTTCGAATACCCGGTTGCCTGGTAACGTTAACAAAGAGCTAATGACACTAGCGCTTTAGCCACCGCCCTCTTATTATATAAACAAACACAATCGAGATACAATGCCAAACGATTGTGTACTTAATGGATTATATATTTTTTTAAGTTCATAGTCAAAATGCTTAAACGTTTATTTATCAAAAACGCCGCTTTAAATATTCGCTCTATCCGTGAATGTTTTTCTTGGGCGGCTAGCCGGTTAGCATACAGACGAGCGCAAGGCACTTAAACTTTGTCACCCCCCCGCAGCCTCGAGGTAATTAATAAACTTGTAAAAGAAAGTTTTATGTTACATGTTTAAATTTAAAATACGCTCACCTTTCACCCGTTACTTTCAAGTCGTAAAATAAGAAACTTTGCTTTCCAGACTGAGCTCCACCACCCTTTATGATTTCCGCTTTACACTCAAGGCTCGTTTCCGGTGGCGAGGATTTGTAGGTGGACACTCAACAAAGCACAGGTCGTCTTGACATATTGTATAGGATTCTTGGCAATAGAATATATTTTGTTTATTATTAATATTTAACAGCAGACCTACACACAAATATTTCATTAATATTTTTATTAATATTTAACAGTAGACCTACATACAAAATGATAAAATAGATTCTTAACTGTTATATAAAGCAATCCAACCAGCATAGCAGCCCAAAAATTCTATTTTAAGTGTGTTATTGTCCATTTTAACCAAACATTCAATTTAAACATTCAGATGTCTTTGTGTCCACTTTGTGCTGTTGCCTCCTCTGTAAACTATTCTTTTAATTTATAATCTAAAAAAAAAAGACTGAGTTACCAAAATATCCACATAAGTATTATAACATGCCAAAATGTAGTTTATTGCTGCTCATTCTACAGCCAGTGGAGGGTAATGTAGTAGGTCTATATAGCATAAAATTATAAAATCATATTTAGATGCCGGTATGTAGGTCTACATTAATGTTACGTTGTAGTTTAGGTTAAACACGGATAAGCAGAAACCGCATTATTACATTCATAAATAACACCGTAAATAAAGCAAAATGTTATAATGTACAAACAATAATTAGGCTATCAGTGGCGGCGCTAGGGCGGGGCTTGAGGGGGCACATCAGAAACTTGCTTAGCCCCGCACAGGGGGTGGCCTATAAACGATTGATATTATGGGGGAGGGGTCAAGCAACACAAGCAAGCAACGCGCAAACTGTGCGCAAGCGTTATGCCGGTGAACGTCAGTAAATTCACTATAGAGAAAGTGAAAGTAAAAAAAACTGACGGAGCTTTCTAACGCTGCATTAACGGCGCATATTCTCTGAGACAACAAGAGACAAAATGACTTCAATATAGGCTGATGATGATATATAACTGTCTTAAATTATTCCCTTAATATTTCTCTTGTGGCCCGTATAGTGAAAAACATGAGAAGAAACGTATTTTGGGTTAAACAGGTTGTTTTTGAAAATCTGTGCACGAAATAAAGTTGCTCTTAATTTTCATTGATGACTGCAGTGTTAATAATTTTAATTATAGGCCTAAAATTCAATTGTATAAATTAAAAGACCTGTTTAAAAAAACATTTTCAATGAGGAGTAGCCTAAGCTAATAGCCTAAATTTTAATTATCCTCACATCGCGCCATACGGTAATGCCCTATGAAATTATTGCAGTGCAATAATAAGTGCCCGTCTGCTACTGTGTGGAAATAGTTGTATGAATTGTCGGCACTTTATCTATTGAGATCTTAAAGAAAAAACATAAAGAAAAGCTCCTCAAGGAAAGACCAGAAACACTGTACTCGGATTTATATAAGAACGGAGAAGTCAGCAACATCATATTTTATACAGAAGACCCAGAAGCCTGGCACTCAGCGATTAGACAGCATTACCCCACAGTAATCAGAAAGGGCATCAGTAACGGATGGAAACTGCAGGTCAAAGAAGAGGACGATTCAGAATCAGATGTCATGATAACAGCCAACCTATACAAAAATGGGACTGTAATGATTCAGGGCAATCTGAAAAAATTTGAAAAGGACTTCCTCCAAATTAAAGGAAAAGCTCAGCTGAACAAGACCAGCCCTAATGCACTAAAACGGGCAGAAGACACCTCCATCTCCACCCATCAAGCTACAACTGAGCAATCCAGGGATGAGAGTGAGGAGATCTCCCTTCTGCACAGCATCCGCGCCGCACCCTGTTACGTTGGGTCCCGCGGGTGCCGCGGTCCTCCCGCGGGAGTGCAGGTCTCTACTTTTCACTCCACTACATTTCTATCAAGGTCCTCGAAGTAGAAAGTCGTTACTATGTAACAGCTTTGAAAGTCAGTGGGTGATTTTTTTCTTCTCTAAAACTTTACTTTCTTTTTTTCAGACAGTTTATCAGTAATCACTCTTGTAGGGCTACATGAAGAGATTTCCCAGCATTTTTTG
>NW_015555756.1:1130972-1133006 GCF_001515605.1 Sinocyclocheilus anshuiensis
GTATTTACAGGATTTCACTGTCCACTCTGTTCAAATGTGGATGAATGGCTACACATAGATGTGTGCACACACTGTAAGAACTGTGTGAGATCACTACCCTACTGATTTTGAGGGGGTGGGTAGGGGTGTTAATTATAGGTTTTTTTACATTCTAAAAGCTCCTTATTCCAAAGATACTACAAGCTAGTCAGTGTATTCAGTAGGTGTAATGTATTTTAAGTTGCTTCAGAAGTATTGCAAGTATTACGTACAACAATAAAACAGTGCATTGACATAAAAAAGGAAATTTAGTTGGCATTGAGAGTGACTGACACTTGATGGTCAGAAAAAAAATACTAAATAGGTGTAAAAAAAAATTAATACAAATAAAATTTAATTTCTCTCTTTTCTATGTGCGTTCATAAATTGTATTAATTTGTAAGTGTCATATTTGGCAGTTTGCATTAAAGTTATATCACTAATAACAGTGGCATATGAGAAGTTTACCACAGGAAAAAAAAATCTAAAATATGCCTTTTTCGAAACTGCTGTATATAAAAAACACAAAAAAACACATATTTGCGATGTATTTGAATGCTAAACTATTATTTATTATGTAAACCACCAGGCTTATAACGCACTTAAAAAACATCCTCATCACATAAGCAAATATGTCTTTGGCCCGAGGCTGAACGGCACCTATTGTAGCTACTACGCAGTACGCACTATTTAAATTAACAGTGTATCTATATGTTTGGTTGACTGTATTTTATTCTGATAATGAACAGGCTGCAACGTTTGCAATGCTGTGTGTGCGTGAGGCGCCAGCGCGATCAAACAGCAGAAACAAACAACAAAAAAATATTCCGTCATCTTTGGTCATACAGATCATTCGAAACTGCAATGTGTTTACTTTTATTTCTGTCATCTAGGTTTCCTTTCCGTGGACTTTCGTAGAGCACCGCGCCAACCAAACTCAGCAGCAATCTCTCAGTCTTTTCCTTTCGTTTAGTTAATCTGTTAGTTAGGCTATTTAAGTCAAATATTTCGCATATTCATTCATTTTACATATAGAATATGATTTAATAAAAACAGATTTTGTTATTTTTAGTTCAACTTAATTTTTGTTGCTTGTCTGCGCTCGCCCGCCGCCTTTTTCTCCTCTCCGACCCCGCAGCTCTCTCCGATAGCTTTAGTGTTAGTGTTAGTGGCACCAGTCCAGGTGTTTCCAGGTTTTACTCGTGCTATTTCTCCATGTTGAGAGTTTGGTGTCGCACATATTGCTAAGCATTCTTATGCTTTTCTCCGATAAACTGAAAATAACAGGAGTGTGTCCATCTCACAAATGTAGAATCCGTCTCTGCAGTCATCTCAACCATCTCATTCCAGCAACAGAAGATAGACAAACTAGTTTACCCGTGGAATTTTTTCTCTTGTGCTGTTTTGAGGTGTTGGTAAATTCACCACTTAATTTAGAGTTAAAATATGTTGTTGTAACTTGCATTACTGAGATTCTAACGAGTAATAATATTACCCAAATTTGATTAGTACTGCGTTATATTACTGCGTTACAGCAAAACGTAATATACTACTGTAATATTATTACTTTTGTAATGCGTTACTCCCAACACTGTTTATAATTATGCTGTATTCACCAATGAAAGGGCATAACCAAAATCAGTTGTTTTTACAATTATATTGTTATTCTTCAATTGACAGTTTTAAAAAACTCTAATGAATGCAATATTGTAAAATAGGCTACATTTTCTTATGATTAAAGTAAGGGCTTTCAAACAGGGGTCTGTAGCCCTCTAGAGGTCCATGCAGGAACTGCAGGGGTCAAATGAGAAGATGTAGGACTATATGCATAAATACGGTGCACGAGAAGTGCAAAACAAATCACAATTCAGAAAACACAACAACAATTCAGAAAACATTATAACAAGTCAGAAAACACAATGACAAATTCGAAAACATTACTCACCGGACGAGACATCTGTCAATCAACGTATACAGGAAGAACCAGCCGAAGAACAGCAGAGTCGAGAGTCGTGG
>NW_015555756.1:1135062-1138932 GCF_001515605.1 Sinocyclocheilus anshuiensis
GATTTGTCGTTGTGTTTTCTGACTTGTTTATTTGTTTTCGGATTTGTCGTTGTGTTTTCTGACTTGTTATTTTGTTTTCGAATTTGTCATTGTGTTTTCTGACTTGTTATAATGTTTTCTGAATTGTTGTTGTGTTTTCTGAATTGTTATTTAGTTTTTTAGACTTGCATTTGCGTTTGTAATTTGTTCATTTTGTTTTCAGAATTGTGATTTGTTTTGCACTTCTCGGCCACCGTACATAAAACTCATAGGATTTTCTTTAAACATTGTCATGAATTTCCTAATTATATGATCAGGTTTTCAATATATAATGTTATTTAACATTTTTTAATCAATGATATTATGAAGTGACACTGAGAAAGTCTTTTTGAAAAACGTTTTGTTGTGGGTCCCTGGGTCATTACATCACTGATTCTGCTGAGAATATTTACAACATGTCTTTCTATTTTGTCACCATCTGTAGATCACTTACTGTGTGCCTGATTTATGAACTTAAGTGATCGCCCAGCCACTGGTCACAACAACTCTTTCTCTGATTAGTCTCTATGGAATACTAAATCTGTAAAAGATGGTAATAAAACCTCCAGAAGCACCAAACAACACTCTCTTTAATGTAAAAGTCAGTGTTTTAACATAGTGATCATTTCATTAGGACATGAACTATTGAAGACTCATCTAAAATTAAAATCCCTGTTTAGTTCAGTAAAAGGGCCCTCTTTTGTCAGATGACATCACCTTGTCATGTCCTTAGGGAATAATTCAATCATGAACTTTCACCTTCCCTATTCCCACTCACCTTGACCAAACAATGAAAAAGAACTATAAAAAGGATACTTTCCACTATCATAAACATTTCTCTTCTTCAAATATCTTCGTTGACATTTTACTGCAGTATGCAGAATGCAGTACTTTTAACCCGAAGGTTGCATGGCAGGGTAAGATGAAGCAAGATATTTTTTTCTTTTATATAGATAGCACACAATTTCATCTCAATACATTTAACACATCTGAATATCAAAATTTGTGAGATTTAGTCAGTCAAAACAGTTTATACTTTTTTGTCTCTGGAAAATAGTTACCTGTGACATTGTATTATGTTGAATATAATTTTTTCTGTCTGTTTGTTAATGATTTGTGGACACATTACAGTTTCTAGATTTGTGGAGGGGAAAAATTATGTTTTTATTTTGAAGTATAAAGATAATTCGATATTTAATTGAATACTTACAGTTAATTTATAGGGTTATTATTCCATAATGTCATGAGTGAGATGTATACACACACACACACACACATATATATATATATATATATATATATATATATATATATTTCCTATATATAATATTTATCTTTTAGTTACTCAACTATTCAACTATATTGTCATAGTAAATTGTAAAAAAAAAAAAAAAAAACATGTGCAGTTGATTTAATATTTTACATTGACACAAATGCAAATTGTTCTTAAGGAGGCTTCTTCCCCATCTTACCCTACCTTATGAAAACATTACCAAAGTTGTGTTAGAGAGTTGTTTATTAACGTGTCAGGTGTCATTTCATTCTTCAGACTGTAGAGGGCAGTTTTGAAAGGAAACACTATAAACTAGAACAAGGAATTCGTGTTTTGTACATTACATGCAACACATAAACAGATCAATTGTTAAAATAACTTGGTGTGAACAGGTTTAGCACAGTTTCACGTTGTGTTTTGTTCTCTTGTTGGCAGTGTAAAGTGATTGACAGATTTACGTTTGTATCTTATCAGAAATCAGTGATGCAAAGCAAAAGCTTCTATGTAGATTAAAAACGAGGGCTGTGTCACTCTCACAGTTTAAGTTTCCTACAACCCTCCATTTCAATTTCAGTAAAAAGATGAACCTGTTATGAGATGAATTGTGTGCGTGCATGCGAAGGAGTGCTAGTGTGTAACTTGTGTGTCTGACAAGTTTCATTTTCAGAACAGCCTTTGCTCAGCACAAAAAAGTGTATTGTGTGTATTGACACAAGAGGAGCGGAAAGCTCTTAGTGATAATTGGAACTGGCCAGCCACCGTGCAGCAGAGGTCAGAGCGGAGAAACCAGAGGGCTGAATTCAAAAGGTCTGTGCCAAAATTCTTTCACACATTCCAGTAGGTTTGCAACAGTTAAAAAGTCATTTCCAACAAGATGTGATCTGCATAATACGACACTGCAGATTTGATTCGAACTGGTTGCTGCCAGTCCATCATTAGAAAGCTCAGGGGTGCTCAATCCTGTTCCTGGAGATCTACCTACCTGCACAGTTCAGATACAACCCTTATTCAACACACCTGTCTGTAATTATCAAGTGCTCCTGAAGATCTTAATTAGCGTTAATTGTGTTTTATCAGGGTTGGAGCTGGACTTTGCAGGGTGGTAGATGTCCAGGAACAGGATTGGACACCCATGAGCTAGATAGTATTGAATAGAGTGCTGCAGGAATGAGTCACAAAACCCAGAAATAAGTTAGCATTTTTGCATTTCCAGTTCCATTGTCTTGAAGTCAATGGAGTTTTTGGTTAAATGCCTGAAATAAGGTCTTTGGTGAATATAAGCTCAAGGTATTTTCTTGTTTTATTGTACAATACAAAACACATTAGTAATAGCCCACTTGTGATTTTTTGTAAGCTTTTATGTGTCTTGAAAAAGATGGTTGCCAACCAGTGGGTAAATGAGAGAGAGGTTGTCAGGGACAATAGATGTCATTAAATATTCTAACTCAGATTTTCCAACTTGTAGATTTTTAAATAAATATCGAAAGAGTTGTCAGAAGCTTAATGGTGGTGACGTTTAAATCATGTGACCATGGTATAGTTTGTTTATATATTGTTTACTTTAGCTTTTTACTTCTGGTGATTGTATTTAGACTTTAAATTATGTGTCTTCATTTGTGAATGTTATCTTACTGAACAAAATGTGTAAGAGTCTTTTGTTGGCCATAGAGCCTATTTTCTGCAGTAATCCAAAAGCTAATGGAAAACTCTTATTGGCTCTTTGTCCAGGAAAGCAGGGTGATGCTAACTCTTGGGTTGGCCTGCAAAAATTCATAATCACTGCAGCACTGTATAGTGGAACAAAGATTGTAACAACACCAAGAACCCAGACATCACCAGTGAGTGGTTCATGTTTTAATCAATGTACACCAAATACCATCTGCAAAACATGTACATTTGGCAAACTTACCAAATAGTATAATTTTGAAGAAATAATTTTGTGAAAATGTGCAAAGGTACATTATTGGGGTCTGTATTGTGTATGACAAGCCAGTGGACACATCAGTACATCTACGACTCCTACACTTGATGGGATGTGTAAAGTCTACTGAAAAGGCCCATTCCTCTCTCCAAATGAATTGAGCCTCTTTCATCAGGATCAATATATGCCTGAGATCCTGCCAGGCTGGGAATCATAAATCTGACTTGCAGTGAGAAGGAAAGCGAGCGAGAAGGAGAGAGTGGGCAGATGGGAAAGGGAGGATGAGAGAGACGACGGCTCCTCTTAGCCTAATGGAGGACGGTTCAAAAGTTTAACGCGCCGGCCACCCGTTCACATCTTTATAACCTCTTTGAGTCATTGTGTGCGGGTGAGGGCCAATCACATCGATGGCCATTAAACCAAATGGAGGGGGTGGGGTGGGGGTTATGGTGGATGCATTAGGGAAATTGGTCCTGGCTGCCTGAGACAGCATACTGTACTGAAGTAATTACAGTTGCTGGAGGGATGCTGAGGCCTGTGTGGGGGGTGGGGTGGTGGATGCATTAGGGAAATTGGTCCTGGCTGCCTGAGACAGCATACTGTACTGAAGTAACTGAAGTAATTGGAGGGATGCTGAGGCCTGTGTGTGTGTGTGTGT
>NW_015555756.1:1141351-1147923 GCF_001515605.1 Sinocyclocheilus anshuiensis
GATAGGGCTGGTGCTTTATTGATGAGATGGATGAGGAGGGAGATAGGGATAGAGAGACAGATGGGGCTTCTGTCCAGGCCATGGCAGTGCTGGGGAGCCTGCGCTCAGGGATGTCGCCAGCGTGGCCAGCTTCCACTGATTAGCAGATGCAGGAGCCCCAGCGCCAATGATGATGGTGATGCACGCCCACAGAGGATCTGAGCTCGGCTGAGGCATCTCAAGAGACATCCACCTGCAGGATGGGACTCACCTGCTTCAAGTCCTGGAAGTACAACAGTGGAGCACAGAAAGGTGAGCAAGTGCTTCGCTACTTCCCACCGGTGTAATAGTTGTTCAGACAGTGTGAACTTGTGAAAACTTTTTTGCAGCATAATAAATGTTATGTATAGCCTAAACATTTGATTATATTATATGTTATATAAATAGAGAGAGAGTATACATAGTTTCAATAATCAGAATTAAGATAAACTATACAATATTGAGCAGTGCTCATAACTAGCAGCTTAACCTCAAAGATATGGTTTGCATGAGTTTCTGGGTCAAGCGATTACTTCAAGTGCTTGAAGGGAAGCAGAACATGAAGGACAGACACCATGCCGCGTTGACCGAGATTTCACTTATGAATACATTAAAGCCGAGAAGCGATAGGTATATTGCTGGTTTGTCATTATGGGCAGGAGAGGATTTCAAAATAATGAGTTTGAAAAGAACAAGAAAACAGAGTTGACTAAATCAGTGTAAGTACAGAGAGATCTGAAAATGAGGATAGATAATATAAATGTGAAAACCTGAAGTCTGCGGAACAGCTCTGCTGTTATATTTTTTGCCTGTTGCATAGAAGTAATGTTATTGCTACAAATAACACCCCCAACAGGGAACTTAGAAGAATGCAAACTGATGAGTCATGCGTGATAAAATTCTACATTGTACCATGGATAAAAAAAGTCTTTCTAATTCATGCAAACATGAGGAGGAAGACTAGGCTGTTGTTTTTACACCACATAACCACTTCCAGGAAGCATTTGCCATTGTTTTAATTACTGAGCTATAAAAACAGAGTCCCCAACCCCCCATGCTACTCTTTATTACATGCAGAATTCCTGTCTATTACACAGATTGTGTCAATGACAGAGGTGTAGAGTATTAGAGTAAATGTAATTAGTTACTGTACTCTAGTATCTTTTCGGGTACTTTGTAGTTATACTGAGTATCAAAGATATTAGCAACTTTTACTCTTTACTTCATTACGTTTTTGAATGAGTATTTGTACTCTTTACTCCACTACATTTGAAATGAGTGTTGCAGTTACGCATTACATTTTGCATGGACCTAGCTTTTTCTGCAGCAGTTTATTTCTGCTACAAAAGACGTGATACTGCCTATTACAGGTCACTGAAAGTACTGCATCTTGTGCGTTTTGCCCTTACTCACCCAAGCTTTTCAACAAGGCTACTTTACGTGAATGCGAGTTCCTTAGCAAGTATTTGTGAATCAGAGGTGTTTTATATATGAGATGAGGACATGACTGCAGCCGGCAATGAGGCCCAAACCAGCACATCCACTGCAAGAAGGCTTCGGCTTTTTAATTTTACTTAACATTATTGTATTTATCCATTATACTGAAGACACCTTTTTGAAAGATGTTGTTTTTTGTTTGTTTTGTTTTGTAATTTTGAGTTGTTCAGTTTTATTTTGCTTTTAGAAAATAAACATGATTGCTCTCCTCACAAATCAACTCTTTCTTGTTTTTGTTTCTTGCTCTCTGTGCTTTGCCCTGGACTTTTATATCACTTCTTGTCTCCCGTGGTGTTTGTAGTCAGTTTGTAGTCTGTTTGTTCATTGGTTCCCCTTGATTAGTCTCCCCAGGTATGTCTTATCTTGTTAAGCTTGTTAACCCCCTGTGTGTATATATAGCCCTAGTTTTTCTTTAGTTCCTTGTGAGTTGTTGAATGTAATGGTTGTCTGTTTGCCAGTCACTCTCTTCTTTGTTCCCTTTGGTTTTTGCCTTATTGTTTGTTCTAATTTTTCCATGAAATACCAGCACATAGATCCTTGCCTCTGCCTGTTTTCCGCAGCTTCTCCACAACGTTACAGTTTTTCACTGGCATGTCTCTTTGACTAGTGCATCTTTGAGCCTATATTTAGTATAAGTAAAATACTTAAGTACTGTTAAAATAAGATACTCTAAGACTTTTACTCAAGTTGTTTTGGAATTGGTAATTTTCACTGTAAGGTATCTGTACTTTTACTCAAGTATGGTTTTTAGGTACTCTTTACACCTCTGGTCAGTGAACCAACTACTTACACTGGTTCTCATATTTATCTTCAAGTACTTGCATTGAAACAGATAAACAAAAAGAAAATTCTGTCATTATTTACCCTCATGTTGTTTCAAACCTTATAACTTTCTTTCATATGTGGAACATAAAAGGAGATGTCAAGCAGAATGTTAATGCAGCACTTTTCCATATGCTGACAGTGATAGGAAAGGATGCTGCTTAACTTAAAAAATTACCAAAAAAAGCCAGATAAAATACAACTTTGCACTATATTCCAGGTCTTGACAGGGGGAAGAGACACAAGAATAAATAAATGAATTTTCATTTTTGAGTGAAATAACATTTTATGTCCATATTCCCCGCCAGTATTTTTAGCAAGTCCTACTTATCAATGACTGTCAGAGGATTTGGTCCCCCACTGTGGCAGTCACTGCTCTGAATCTGTGAAATGCCGTTTCATGGCATTTCAATGCTCTCCTTTTAATATCATTATTGCTTAGGCCAGCCTCAGCAAGTGGACAGTATTGATAAACCACTTAGCTGGATTTTTACAGCTCTCGTCTTGTTACAGAAAGTGTCCTCTTTGGAATTAATTACTGCACTCTACTGGCAAATGTGAGTGGAATCTGGGGCATACTTTAATTGTGACCGAGACCCATCTTGTGATTAATATTGTCTCTGAGAAATGCATGAAGGAGAAAAAATGGCAAGAGTTTTTAATTTAATTATGAAAATCAATGCTCTCCTTTTCCCTTGCTGAACTCTTGTGGTGCTTAAAGATAAGAAATAGTGATCTGATTAATCTTGGGCTGTTTTCCAGTTAGCTCACTGATGGACTTGAAGGACACAATGACCATTATGGACCAAGAGAGATTTTTCACACAGTGGAGAGCAATACGCACCACTTAGCTTTAGCCTTACTCCACTCAAAAGACGAAGATTTGATGTTGTATACAGTATAAAGAAAAAATATATATAATTAAAAACACTCTAGCATAAAATTCACTTCTTAAAACAAACCTTGTAAATTCAAACCCCCAGTTTCCCAGCACCCACAGAGCAGGCATATTGACATGTCACACTGTGACAGGATGGAAAAAACAGTGGCTATTTATGAGTGTGTGGATTTTTAATGTCGGGTTTGGTTGCTGTCAAAACCAAAGCAAACATTAAAAACCACCTTGTGTTGGATGTTAAAGAATGGAAACAAATATACTGTATAAACAAGTCTCTGTGACCAATCCATTCGGTTTGCTTACATTTGATATAATAGTCAATAATGTGTTTGTTAACATATTTATTCAGTACATATTATTAGGAATTATGCATGTGTGCATCAGGCTATACATCAAGATTATAGTATAAGTAAATTATGCTGCAAAATTTGTTTGAGATCTACATGAACCTACTTTGGGGTATTTAGATGCTGTGGGATAGTTAAACTAACTTTTTCCATGTATTCTCCCACTGTCTTTCCATTTAGGAGGAAACAGGGATGTACTGGTTAGTCCTGGCTCATATTTCTTCCTGTCAAACAGCTGTGGTCAGGGGGAGGAATGGTTGAAGAGCCTAAATAAGGGCATCTGGATACCTTTTACAGGTACACACACACTGTTGTTTAGGACCAGAATATCTGACTAATTTTGTTTCTACACTCTGTGGTCTCTGGAAAATCCAGGCCTGTGCGAGTCATTCTCATGAAAAAACACTTCATAGTTTAACATTCAATGTGACTTGACTGTCTGAATACGACGAAACAGCAGATCCAATCAGTCTTTAGGATTCCAGCCATAGACATAACAACCCATTCACACAATACACACACATTCCAGTCATTTCCAAATCATGGGCCATTTATTACACACTCTAATGACTAGCCTCCTCACAGACCGCACTTTGTCTACCCTGTTCGCAAACCTCACAAAATGCTGAAAAACATATGCTGCTAGAGCTGATGTCATTCAAAATTGCAAATATTGAGAATTTTCCTCATGATTTCTGCAAACAAAGTTGGCAAGTGTTTTTCAGCCAGTGTCTTTTAGAGTTCAAGCACCATCTCATTAACTTTTCTCAGTGGTTCAGTCTTTTCCTCCTCTATTACTTACAGCATATGTTGGCGTGAGAGCGCATGGGCGGCAGCTGTGTGTTCATCTTGGCAGTGTGCCTGGGAATAATGATGTTACAGTACACCTTGGTTTTCTCATGAGAGCCGTCAACCCCCATTACATACATACAATCCCATACAATGAAATAGCTTTGTGAATGCAAGACACTACAACAATCATTCAAATATCTACTTTCATAAAGTAAAAATGTATGCATTAAAGCAGGATACAAATATTGATCAATCCCAATCTTCATTCAAACAATCCCGATACTGATTCTAAAAATTGGGTATTACTAGAGTATTACTACATTACTATTACTAAATCCACAGCCCCATGGCAAAATAAGTCATATTTTAGCAGAGTTTGAGTAAATGTGATAATATAAACTGGTTACACAGCGCAACCAGTCAAATTTACAAACTACTCCTATAAATTAGTTCTATTTAGTGAATCAAAACAGCCTACAGTGCAAACAGTATAATCCCATTTATAAACAAATGGCTGGTATGAGCTGGCCTTTTTAATCATTCAAAATGACTTTTTACTTTAGTGTCTAATTGACTGTCAATTTTACTTCAGCTGGTATCCACAGAGCAGTTTTGGTTGTGTTGATTATATCTGTAAGAAATTATATTTAACAGATATAATCCTTGATTATAGAAAAACATGGTGTAGGATTATGATAAAAGATATGATTATATCTGTTAAACAGTAATTGAATTACATTTGGGTTCTGCTGTTAGTTTTTCAAATTAATATTTTTTATGTACCAAGTCAGAAGGTTCATCGTATAATGTACAGCATTAATATAGAGAGAATTTCTCACATATGCAAGCAAACGGATATTATAGCTGAAATATGCCCAAATGAATCAAAATGAATCAGAATTGAATTAAGAGCTTGTACCCACCCTATAGTATTAATCTACAGTGCCGTGAAAAGGATTTTGCCCCCTTCCTGTTTTTTGTTTGTTTTTGCATGTTTGTCACACTTAAAAGATTAAATAATATTACTTAATATTTAATTTAATAAGATTTAATATTACACAAAGATAGCCCAAGTAAATACAAAATGCAGTTTTGAAATAATGATTTCATTTATTAAGGAAAAAAAGCTGTCCAAACCTGCCTGGCCCTACGTGAAAAAGTAATTGCCCCTAAATCTAATAACTGGTTGTGCCACCCTTGGCAGCAACAACTGCAATCAAGCGTTTGCGATAACTGGCAATGAGTCTTTCACATCGCCGTGGATGAATTTTGGCCCACTCTTCTTTGCAGAATTGTTTTAATTCAGCCACATTGGAGAGTTTTCAAGCATGAATGGAGTGTTTAAGGTCATGCCACAGCATCTTAGTCAGATTTAAGTCCGGACTTTGACTTGGCCACTCCAAAACCTTAATTTTGTTTTTCTTGACTCATTCAGAGGTGGACTTGCTGGTGTGTTTGGGATCATTGTCCTGCTGCATAACCCAAGTGCACTTGAACATGAGGTCACAAACTGATGGCCGGACATTCTCCTTCAGGATTTTCTGATATTCAGACATGGTTCCATCAATTGGCAAGTCATCAAAGCAGCCTCAGACCATCACACTACCACCACCATGTTTGACTGTTGGTATGATGTTCTTTTTATGAAATGCTGTGTTGGATTTACGCCAGATGTAACGGGACACACACCTTCTTTTATGACCTCCTGGATGAGTCGTCGTTGCGGTCTTGTAGTAATTTTGGCCGGCCACTCCTGGGCAGGTTCACCACCACAGGTTCACAAGTTTTCTCCATTTGTGGATAATGGCTCTGAGCGCGGTTCGCTGGAGTCACAAAGCCTTAGAAATGGCTTTATAACCCTTTCCAGACTGATACATGTCAACTATTTTGTTACTCATCTGTTCTTGAATTTCTTTAGATCGTGGCATGATGTGTTGCTCTTTAAGCATGCTTCACTTTATCAGACAGGTTCTTTATTGGTGATTTATTGATTCAATAGGTCTGGCAGTAATCAGGCCTTGGTGTGGCTAGTGAAATTTAACGCCGCTTGCTAAAATAATGTGGTTAATCACAGTTCTTTCATGATTTAACAGAAGGGGGCAATCATTTTTCACGTAGGGCCAGGTAGGTTTGGACAGCTTTTTTTCCCTTTAATAAATTAAATAATCATTTAAAAACTGCATTTTGTATTTACTTGC
>NW_015555756.1:1148066-1151801 GCF_001515605.1 Sinocyclocheilus anshuiensis
TGTGTATAAAGTTATTGTCTCTCAAAAGAAAGAGTCGACTCTGAATCATTGAAATGAGTCATTTTTAAAATGAATCCCAAGCCGTTTCATGTTGAAGTCAACATGAAACATTAGCATATTGCCTGCCCATTTGTTGCGCACGCAGACCTGGAAAAACTTGATTTTCACATTGGTCTGAATGAAAATGCAAATGTATTCTTTGCCACTAGGTGCCAAAAAGCGGACACAAAGGTAACAAAGTAGCACTGCTCTCACAAACGCTGCTTTATCAGGTATTACAGGTATGATGAAATGGAAATGAAATTGACCAATCGGACCACTCACTGCAGATTAGTGTTTGGAAAAATGAATCGCTGAGTCAATTGTTTGGGAGTCGTTGAGCAAATAATGTAAAAATAAATGCATATTATAAGACAATGAAAGTGTTTTTTGACCTTGCATGCATGTCAACCTGTTGTTGGGGACTCCCAAAACCTAAATATGAACCTTTCATAATCATAACCCATAATAGGGGCACTTTAATGACAATGTTTTTATCTAACATAACCCAAACACACAGTAGATTTTATTTTACATGTTATTTTACAAAGACAGTATTATAAAGTATATCTAAAAGTCTATCTAACCCAGGTGAAAAAAGTACACTTCCATAATGTACTTAAAGTGCTCTATTTTCGTGCACTAATTTTGTACTTAATATACTAAAATGATTCTTTATTACTTCTTAAGATAAACTTAAGATCATCAAAGTCACTCAACTGTGCTATTTTGGGACACCATTAATATAAACTAAAATGAGCTTTTAACATACTATCTCTATTTAAAAAAAAATGTATTTAGTCACCGCGTGTAGTACACTTGAGTGTACTAATGTATGAAAAAGATGGTTCAAGTGTACTACAAGTGGTAACTAAATAAATTTTTTAAATACAGAGACAGTATGTTAAAAGTGTATTTTAGTTCTTATTCATGGTGTCCCAAAATAGTCAAATTGAGTACACTTAGATGATCGTAAGTTTATCTTAAGAAGTACTATTGAATCATTTTTAGTATATTAAGTAGAAAATTATAGTTTGCAAAAATAGAGCACTAAGTACATTAAGGAAGTGCACTTTTTTCACCTGGGAAAGTCCAATTATTAATTTTCTGAGTATTTTCCTGTGCATACAAATTTGAGCTGAAGGCAAAACTTGAGCTGCAGAGTCCATGTTGCTGCTTATTTCCCAGGAGAGATTAACATTCCCAATGAATTCCCTACATTACCTCTCCAACATAACTCCACACAGCTCTGGGGCTCCTAAAAGGTGAGAGATGCCCCTACAGATAACACCGCCACATTCACATGCACTGCATACTCACTGGGCCAATGTCTAAGGATCTGTTTTAGACTGGGATTCTCATCAGGGGCCAAGTTACTGGGCACAAATGTATAAAAAGGGTTTGAGGGGTGTGTTCAGCTGTGTCCAATGGAAAATTCTTGGATTCAAGCCATGTGAGGTACACAGGGACAGCGAGAAAGAAAGGAAGAAATAGCAGAAAGTAACCAGCAGAAAGTTCTAGCTCATTTATTTTTAGTCAATCTGTGTTTTGTGGTGTTAATGATTCATGGTGAGGGGACAGAAATAGGGGAAACAGAAGGTGTTGGCGCCACCTTGGCCACACTCCAGTAACCCTGCAGTGGAGTAGCTTGACACAGGCAAGAGGTCGCAAGAAAAGCAGACAGGAAACAAAGAAAGAAAGAGTACAGGAGAAGTACTATTTACAATCAACAGCAGTGCGTGAGACAGAGAGAAAGTATAACAGTGTTTGAAATTCAGTTAGGGAGGCGGACTTAATTTGAGAGTAAACCGAGGAGGTGCTGACTCACGTCACTGGAGACTTTGGACAATTAAGTCCAGACAAACATAACCTCCCCTCAGAGGCGAACACAGACAAGTCTCTGTTGATGTCACCATCAACGATGGCATATGATTGAGACAGCCACTTCAAGAGGTGGTGTCACAGGGAACATCTACTTTGAACCAGACTTATTCCCATTTTATTGAAAAGCTCCCGCAGGAAGAAACCTGGAACGGTATAAGAGGTCGAGCACTGGACGGACAACAGTGTGGAGGAAGTGCTTCCATGATCGGGATGCATGTCAAAGTGCGACAAATTTAATCTGCTGTCTCTTTTTACCAGGACTAAAGGCACCAGGCACACTTAGCTAAGCTTCTGCCCTTCAACTTTTGGACTATTAGAACTGAAACTGAAGGAACATTTTTATAGAAATGTCCTCAAAATAAGGTGTGTACTTGAACAATGCCTCCTCTTTCAGAATGAGGACGGTCATCTGATTTGGAATGCTGATATAGCCGATAAGCGCACATATCTGAGCTGGAGGGTCAGTGTTGCACATCAGCAGGAGAGAGAGAGCTTCTCTTCGGTGCACTAAGCCTCATCACCTTACCTGCATACCGGAGAGCGAGAGAGAGGGAGGAGGAAAATCAAAGGGAAAGGAACATCCAGTTCTAGACCAAACAAGTTTGCAAAACATGAGCAAAAGGGATTTAGGTTCAATGAGGACATTGGTTCGGTGCCAGGTTCAAGATCGCTACGAAGACTGAAAACATCCCAGGGTGAGGTCAGGATAGTGGATGTGTCCCAAAAAAAGAAGACAGAGCCACACAGACATAATTGAAGAGACAGACAAGAAAAGATGCCTGAAAACAAGCAGACAATCCAGCGGACTGGAAGCTATCTGTCTCACTCTGCTTACAGGAAGATAAAAAGGGTGCTGAGCTTCAGAAGACGTGAGTATTAAATATTAGGCAGGGAGAGCGCACACCATCACACACAGAGGTAGATTTTGGTGCAGTGCAGCTGCAGCGTGCATTAATCTTAAAGCTGCTTTTTAGCAGAAAATTATTATTGGTTTATGCATCTTTCCTATTTCTGTGGACTCAGCATGATCTTCAATTTATGCTTTTGAGGTTAACCGCATTTATAGCAAGTGCTCTTGCTATTTCAGCACATCTCAGTTAACAAAATTAGGTAGCTAAGGAGCTAAATGGGGTCTGACGCTGACAGCTCTATACCTGTATTTTACTATCACAGGTGTATTTGGTCAAAGGTTGGAGGAGACAGTCCTGTATGAGAGGAGGTATGGGGATCACATGGCTCCTTTGGTGGTGGAGCAGTGTGTTGATTTCATCCGAGAGCAGGGGCTCACCGAGGTGGGACTCTTCAGGCAGCCCGGCCAGGCCACCCTGGTTAAAGAGCTACAGGAAGCTTTTGATGCTGGGGAGAAACCATCTTTTGACAGGTAAGAGATTGACGTTAATGGACACGAGGTACAACAGATTAGTTTAAATCAGCATAATATACATTTGCAATTATTTGTCTTCACCAGGCATAATACATAAGGCATTACATAAGGCGAACCAGTGATTTGAAAACTATACATGCTACCTAACAAGATTACCATTCAGAATTCATCATACTGAATTTACTTGAAAATGCTTCAAAATTCCAATTCAGTTTCTGAATTTTAAGTGAGATAGCAAACATAATACAGTCTAAGGAATTTAAAGGGGTCATTGATGCGATTTCAATTTTTCCTTTCTCTTTGGAGTGTTACAAGCTCTTGGTGCGGAGCTGATCCGTGCTGGTTGCTGAGTAATACTACAACTTTGCGCTGTGGATCGCCAGATCGGCTTTCACCGTGGACGAAGCGGAGTCCAGCCCGGAGGCGAC
>NW_015555756.1:1151839-1165685 GCF_001515605.1 Sinocyclocheilus anshuiensis
CGCTCATTCTAGGCCACCGTGTGTGACGCTGTGTTTCGTTGTGAAAGCGAAACTACTTTGTTTGGCCTTCCAAAAATGGACACGACTAGAAATCAGTGGTTAAGTTGTATTTACAACACTGTTCCAGAACACTTCAACCCAAATATTCAGATGTGTGCAGCACATTTTATGGAGGACTGTTTCCTGATCCTGGGAGAGTAGACTACAATGCCGGCTGTTCTGACTCAAAGACTGTAAGTACGTTTTTTATATTTAAAGAGTTTTTATATTTTATATATTTAAAGCGAGTTTTTTGGGCAGTGTAGAGTAGGGCTTGTTGTTTGTCATTTCTCCGATCACAAATGCAGAAAGAAAATGAAAAAAGACAGTATAAGTCATTATAATCCATAATTATGTCCCCACTGGATGCAACGAATGCTTCGTTTATAATGGGTTTTCATGTTTTTGAATCATCGCTCCAGCCTGACAGGGCATCATCACAGTATGGTGAGGGGCGTAACATTTCCGTCTCACGCTTGACGTATTCGGCCAATCACAACGCACTGGATAGCTGGCCAATCACAGCACACCTCGCTTTTTTAGAACGATGAGCTTTGTAAAAATCGACGCGTTTCAGAAAGGCGGGGCATAGAGGAGAAACAATAATGTACAGTATGTGGAAAATAATGTGTTTTTTGAACCTTAAACCGCATAAACATTTCATTACACCAAATAATGTTCTTTTTAGCAGCATCATATGACCCCTTTAATGAAGTATAAGAAATTCATATAACTGCAATAAGTGTACCTAGGAAACTAAGATAATTAACTAGGAAATAAAGATTCATCAAAGCAAACTTTGAATGACTCGACAAAGCCATGTTCGAAAGTTTAAAGAAGTTGAAAAATCTTTTCCAATGTACCTTCATAGTGGACATGGTCAATTCAATTCAACTTATAAATTGAAAGGGAGCTGAATTTGCAAATCTAAATGTCTGCCCAACAGTGCTATGCGTGTGTGTACTGGTATTCCCTGCATTATGATGACCAAATGTCCCCACAAGTATAGTAATACCAGTAAATTTTACCCTTGTGGGGATTTTTTTTTTGGTCCCCATGATGAAACAAGTTTATAAACCATACAGAATGAAGATTTTTGAAAATGTAAAAATACAGAAAATTTTATGTGAGGGGTAGGTTTAGGTGTAGGGTTAGGGTAAGGGGATAGAAAATACAGTTTGGTCTGTATACCATTACGCCTATGAAATGTCCCCATAATGATAGGAATATCAGTGTTTGTGTGTGTATGAGATATAAATACAAATGAAAAAGTAATTTATAAATAAAATAATGTAATTAACAAAATAAGTAAATGCATCCACAAATACTTGAGTGAATTTACTCTTGTAGTGAATACATGTTTGCTCTCCCAGCAGCACAGATGTCCACACAGTAGCATCTTTGCTAAAGCTATACCTCAGGGAGCTGCCTGAACCTTTGGTGCCATTTTCCCGCTATGAAGAGTTTCTTGTATGTGGCAAAAGAATCTCCTCAGACAGAGAAAAGGTATAGTTAACCATGTTAACCATCACTTACTTCAAAGAAGAGCACATGATGTTATCTGACAAAATTAAATGGAATTTGTTAATATTATTACATTCTGGTCATTTAGGAACCAACAATCATTTGTTTTATAATCTCATTCTGTACTTCAGGGTTTGCAAGACTTGAGGAGTCTCCTTTATGAGCTACCTGTAGCAAACTTCAACCTCCTGAAATACATCTGCCAGTAAGACTGAAGTCATTTTTTTATTCAAAGATTTAGGGGTTAGGTTTTCTATATCTAGACATTGGCATTTGGAGCTTTAACCTAATGTGCAATGATGTGTCTAGTCTTAAATGTTTAACATGGCTCGCATCAGATAACACGGCTATGACACATCTGGGTTCCAGATTCTTAAATGATGTGCAGTCATACTCCAATGTCAACAAGATGAGTATCCAGAACTTGGCAACTGTTTTTGGGCCAAATATCCTAAGGCCTAAAGCTGAGGACCCAGAAAGTATCATTGGAGGTGAGAAATATTTAGGTCTCCATAAATAGGGTTTGTGGCGAATCCAGGTAAAGGCCTGGCTTCAACTGAGGTTTAGATAGCTCTAAAGTTTAGTGTATGTACTCATGTTTTGAAGTCATATGAAACTGTTTGCCTTAAATCTGTGGGACATGCACTTACTCATTCCTCTCTCCTTTACTAGGGGCAGCAGATGTGCAACATCTAATGTCTGAACTGATCCGTGAGCACAGCTTGCTCTTCTCCCGAGAGAACTGCAACCCTCCTGAAACATCTTTACAAGCTGCCCTCCCCATACAAAGACACAGTCACCTTGTGGAATGGGTGCACGAACCACCTGCCCACCTGAGGGAACCTCTGTTGAGCAAAGATCACATGGTCCTTCCGGATCAGACTGTAGCCTGTCCACATAAACACTCTCTACCGTTAAACACAAAGAGGAGAGAGTCTTTTCAAAGCCCTTGTGACAAAAACATTACCCATTCATCAGAGACAGAGCAACAATTTCAAGAGAACTCTTCACCAACCAGCTCTGCTCTGATTTATGACAACTACAGTCAGAACAGCCCAGCACAAGAATCTCTCCATACAAGACATGTACCTACACCCTCCACCCCACTACCTGCCTGCACTTCTTTGAGCAAAGAACTGGAAGCTGGAGTTCAAATATGTATGCAGTCAAGGAGCTGGCCTGACATGGAAGAACCCAGCTGGGGACCAGAAAAAGCACTAGGGGAAAGTGGAGGCAGCAGTGAAGCCCAGGATAGTACCTTATCTGTCTATGACAACATAGTTACTAAGGAGCAAGGGGAGCAATATATAGAAGACAGGGAGGCCAAAGGTACTGCCAGTGTGGCTGAGAGCAGCAGCTCTTGGTCCTCCTGTGAGATCGTGCCTTTGGATGGGGGCAGTGGGAGCGGTGGAGCTGCAAGCCCTTGCAATGTCTCCTCAGAACAATTCTCCTCATTCAGAATGGACTCTAGAGAGGAAGAGCTTCGTCCTAACTCCCCTGCCTCATCCTCTGCTCCTACAGATGCGCCTTTAAGCACCGGCAGCAGCGAAGTCTTTTTACCAAATGCTCCCCAAGAGCCCCTGGTCTTTCCAGCTTCCCATGCAATGCAGTGCCTTGTTGCAGGGCTTCGTCAACAGATGACCAGGCAAAAGGCAGAATACGATGCAAAAATCAACAGGTAAGATCACTTCATCAGTAGTCTTGGTACCTGACAACAGGAATTGCAAAAACAAAATAGACTGCAGAGATAGGCAATATTGTTCCTAGAGTGCCTCTATCCTGCAGAGTTTAGTTCCCATTTGCCTTTAGCCTTAGTGATTCTGAAGACCTCGATTAGCTTATGTGTTTGGTTAGGGTTGGAGCTAAACTCTGCAAGACAGTGGCACTCCAGGACCGACGTTGCCTATCCCTGGACTAATGGCTTGTAAAAATCAAGAACAGTGATGGTAAAACAGTTAAACAGATTGAAAAACAGGTTCAGCCTTTACACTAAATTTGGTAAGTGGGCAAACAAGAGAAATTAGATAAATGTGACTTCAAAAATTACAGGCAGGTGTGTTGGAGCAGTATTGGATCTGAATGGGGTAGGACGGTAGCACTCCAGTAGCAGGATTGGCTACCCCTGCATTAACGTGGTCTTTCCCAACCCTGTTCATGAAGGAACACCAACAGTACACATTCTGTAACCTTACTTTTCAGGTCTGAGTCTCTAACAAGCCGAGTTGAATCGGGCATGTTTGATTAGGAAGAGTTTGAAAATTTACAATGTTGGTGTAATGTTCAGGGTTGAGAAACACTGGATTAATAAATAAGTGTACCTGAACACAGTATGGTTACTCCATTCTCTGTCTGCAGGCTGGAGCAGAGGAACAAGGTACTTCAGGGGGAAGTTGCAGGGCTGTGCTCAACTCTGGAGCAGCAGCGGCGCTGGGTCAGTGTGGCTGAGATCAAGATGAGAAATGTAGAGCGAGCCCGTGCAGACGCCGATAGACGGAACACCACTCTGCAACAGGAAATGGAGCAGTTCTTCGAAACATTTGGCGAGCTTAACACAGAGGCCCGGAAAACCAGTCGCATTGTTCAGAGTTTTTGAAACATTCATGTGCTGTGCTACAAGACCAACCTTAGTAGCATATTAAGGTTTCATTGTTTTAAAGCAGTGATTTTCAACTCTGGTCATGGAGTTACCCCCAGTAGCATACATTTTTGATGTCTTTCTTATATGATACCTCCATTCCAAGTCTGGGTGTTTCTACCAACAAACGGAGTTGAATTCGGAAGACATAAAACATGTTCAGTGTTACAAGTACTCCAAGTCCAGGGTTGGGAAACAGCTATATTAAAGTAATAACTGCTAAAAAAAAACAGGAGTCTTTTTCAGGGCTGTAGAAATGAGGATGCATTCCTGAGGGAAACCATTTCCCCACTTTCAAGTACAGTTCTGTTGCCTGAACGACTGTGCAGACCAGCATGTTTAAAATAATACTAAAGGCAATTTTTTGCCATTTAAGTGATCAAAAACAATGGAATGACCCAAAGTAGGATAAAATTTCATGTCTAGTAAGCATGGATGCCATATTTGAGAAAAGAGATTCTAATGAAAACTAGACCCTAGGGATGCTCTTAATATAAATGAGCTCGGACTTAAAAAGTTTCTACCCTGACTGAGGGTCACTGTACATTTTATTTAATTGGGACCCGTGTAGATAACACAAGACAGTCATACCTTGAACACAAACTGTTCATACACTGAATGCATTTGTACCATATGAAATAAAACATAAAACAAACAGTACTTTGGGCTTTTTATTTGGCCAGTTGCAACATCTTTATTTTTTTTCTTTTCACAGAGAAAATAAATCTCACTCTGTTATTGTAGACAGAGGATCATTTAAGGTTTTGCATTCGTTTCAGATAGGTTTGTGATTTGGGTAACTCCCATCATAGCCCACTGACAGGGCACCCATATGTAGCACAACAATACAAAACACACGATAGCTAAACAGACATTACTAGCACAGAGCAGTTAGATATCTATTCCTTTAACATGATTTGATTGATGACCATGAGAACGGTTTTCTTAAGGCCAACTCACAGTGCACTGACAGACATGACAACCAGACACATTCATCTGGTTTTGTCAGATCAGTGTGTTACCCCTGTTGGTGTCTGTTGGCATTGGTCAGTGCTTGATTTCACCAACTGAACATATTAAAGCTGCGTTTGTCGGAGGGTGGAATGGCTGAGAAGTGACATACTGTAATCGGTTGGCTGTCAGCATCTGTTAGTGCAGTGTGAATTGGCCTTTATGAAGATAGTCTGAGAAGTAAATGAATATCCTAAAAGTGAATAATTCTTCAAGTCATTACTGATTCCACCTCAGATTGTCAGTGACAAAAACACACTGTTGTTCACAAACACACACCCTCTCCCCCAAGGGAAACAGACACCTAAAAGAAGAGAAAGTAAGCCCTTGTGTGAGCCAGCTTTGTTCGTTGTCTTGAAGGTCTCAGTGCCACAGAGGTCCATCACGAGTGTTCATAACAGGAATCAACGAGTCCACAACAGCGAAACTAATATGCACGAGGCTCCGAAATTAGAATGGAACACAATGCACTATTGCGTTGTTGTAATACATTATCACTCTGCTAACAGTAATGTGAAGCACCAAAAGAAATCTCACAAGCTCAAGGAGACCAGGAAATGTGATGTTTGAGAAAACAGACAAAGTGGCATGGGTAGCAAACATCCCAGCATGCTAAAAAAAGAACTTGATTGTAGGTATCATCAATCATTTTGTGATCTCCAGGCCAAGCTGTAGAGACACTGATAGTGAGAAGCTTAAGGCATGGAAAATTATGGTGATGCTAAGTTCATCCTCCAGTCCTGTCCATCAGTGAAGGATCTACCTACCGATATTCCCATTTCAGTCAGTCAGAAGAGCTTGGAGGCACACAAACTCAACAATACACTCATATTATCCTCCAGAGGCTCTCCAATCATGTACAACCAGAAGACCGGTTTCTGCAATGACCTCAAGTCTGGGATGAAGAGGGCTTGTGTTATCATGCATAAAAATGAATGAGTACAGGACACTTCATCATACATATCTACAACACTGGAGGGAAAAGAAAGCAGGGAGGTTGAGGAAACTGATGGGGTGTCCATCCTGAATACCACTGTTCACCATAGCATACCATAGCACTGAATCACACAGTCCAAAACAGGTCTCTAAGCGCATGGTTACCCACAGTATATCACTGAATCGCAAGTCTGTAAACAGTAAACTAAGGCTGAAGAGACATATATAAAGGAAATGAAATTATATGGCCTTGATAATTCATACAAACATTAAAATCCGTCAGTTTTACTGAAAGGACATCTTTAAGAAGAGGAAACTGAAGAAATAAAAAATCCGCTGACAAGTCTATTTAAAAAAAACGAGAGGAAAGGAACCATCAATTTGCTTTGTACAACATTCTTATGGGCTTTTCAAGTTGGAGATTAAAAAAGGCAATGGTTTGCATTAGCTCATGCAATTAAACATACAATCTTACGAGATACATCATGAACTTGTCAGCGGTGATTAATTACTCTTGGAATGAGGAATAGGAGCTTTGATTAGGATGTTGCATCCACAATTTTCCATTGGATATCTAAAAGTTTTCTGTTCTTTTTTTTTTTTAAACAGAATATTTTTCACTTTTAAATGTCTATGTGCAATTTTCTTTTTAAATCGATTTCAAGTTCCATCTACATAGTTTGTTTTACAGTACATATGCTAAAGCATATTCAGAAGCTGTAAAATTCTTTCCACAGCACAAAGAAAGAAAAACTGAACATTTACACAATCTATGTACGTATATATATACATGACTACACCCTAACCAACTGAAAAGCATCATTAGGTTCTCTTTTAAAATGGGTGTATGGTAACTATGTACAGAGGCAGGCACTATAGTTCTGTTTCTAGGTGTGTTTAGGCATATTTCAGTGATCTGTAGTTCCATTGTCTGTCTAGAAAGTGTTCTTTGTTAATATCATGCAGCAATACTTGTAACAGGAACTCATTCCAAAGGGGCTGACTAGCTATAAAGTTGTCCAGGAATTTATATCTGTGCTTCTTTTAGGTGATGAAATGAATGGTAATAAAAGCTACATCGCACAGAGAGAGAGAGGACATAAATGACAGGGATAAATCCAGATATTACACATGCTGCTGCAATAACTCCACTAGATGATTTAATCGTAGTTTATATGAAGTGAAACGTGAATGCATTAAAGCATAAACCTATTATCTATTATTTGCTCATTTATGAACGGAGTTATTTTAAAAATGTAAATCTAAAACTGTGAAGATGCAGACAAACATAAAATAAATGAATAATAAAGATTTTTGATTTTGCTGTTGGTGTGTAATCTGAACTTTAGCCACAACAGACATGTCTAAGAGCTAATATTACACAAATGTCTGATATATGCGAGATGGGACAGAGGGAAAAACATCCCCTTAAAAGCAAGAGTGAAGGATTACGAGTGTAAACTTGAAGCCAAATGAACGTGCACCCACAGTTTTCTTCAGTCAAGACCACGGCATGGCCCACACAGGTGAGGGAGAGGGATGTGACATAAGCGAGAAGACGGGGAAGCCACTCGAGTCACTCCTCTAATGGTCCTGTGAGGGTGTCGATGCAGGAGCTGTCGGTGTCTGAGGCCAATGTCTGCTCCGTTGACATGGACGAGATGTCATTAATAGAGGATGACTGGGAGGCAGTGGTGCTGCTGTTCACCGTACCGTCTACTACACAGAATGCAATGCATCAAAAATTAGGGCAACCAAAAGTAATGTGCTAACTTATGAGATAAACTTTTACTGAATGCAGTTAACCTATTTTATTGTTTTTGTGTTCCAAATGATTTCTAAAGAATATGAGTTTCTCTTAAAGGTGCATTCAGAAGTTCTTTAGCTAGCTTTAGTATTGATTTTCCTTGTGTATTTTAAGTCAGCATGATCATCTCTGAGTTTTATGCAAAATACTAGTGAGTTTGAGAGAGCGGTCCGACACCTGTTAACTCTTTCCCCACCAGCATTTTTTATTTTTTTTTAGTTGCCAGCCACCAGCAGCATTTTTCATCATTTTCACAAAAGTTTAATTGCCCCCAGAATATGCCAAAATAGAGTCTGCTTTAAAACTAAAACAAATGTTTCGTTTATTTTATCAACACTTTTATGTCAGGAAGTTTCATGAAAAAAAGCAACATTTTGCACTAAAAGCTGAGAAAATCGCGTTTTTGTAAAAGACTATGTCTGGAGCAGATTCAGTATAATGATCAAAACAAAGATGGAATAGATCGCTTCCATCAACGCATCCAAAGCTTGCATGGTTGTTCACCACTTCCTGGATCGACATTTCATTCAGTAACATTTTTACTGAGCAGTTATAAGTGCAGTTTTGATTTACATGCTGTTTAATGCTTGATGATCATGTTATTTTACATATGTATCTGCTTATATATGCAACTGCTTGTTACTGCTTCTTCGCCGTGTTTTGATCGAGGCGAAAGATGCGCAATAGCGCCTCCTACAGTACGCCAGTGAAAACACGAAAGCTGGAAAATTCTGTCAATGGCGGAGAAGCGTCTCATAATTGAAGAAAAATTTTGTCTATGGCAGCGAAAGAATTAAACACAAAAGCAGCAAATTGCGCATCAATTTTGCGCATATAAAATCGTGTCTCTGGACCGGAGCAGAGTGTGTGTGTGTGTGCAGAGGGTGGCTAGTGTGACAACGCAAAACCAGACTTCTTTTTTTCCTCAATGGAAAGCATATTTACACTGTTTGAATTGTTCCCTGTCCCCTATATAGTGTACTACATGCCATTCACTTTACAGAAAATACTAATTCTGTGGACAAGTGACCGATTTCAGCCGCGGCTTCAGCATCTATTTTATAGTGTAGGGGGTGGGCGCTTCGGATTCTAGAGAGCATTTGATTGGATAGAAAGTTTGATGAGAAGCTGAAGTACGATGTGACATCAAAAAAGTCATTGAGCCGTTTTGGCGGAAGTGACGAATTGCAAGCTTTGAATGCTTATATCTTCTAAATGCGAATTTTGTCACTGTTTTGGGGCACACTGCCTTATAGATAACCTTAAGACTAACATATTGATACTAACACCCAAAAAACTTTAATTTTGATTTCATGGGGACTTTTAAGTAAAGATCATGTTCCATGAAGATATTTTTTAAATTTCCTACTGTAAATATATCAAAACTTAATTTTTGATTAGTAATATGCATTGCTAAGAACTTAATTTGGACAAATTTAAAGGTGATTTTCTCAATATTTAGATTTTTTTTGCACCCTCAGATTCCAGATTTTCAAATAGTTGTATCTCGGCCAAATATTGTCCTATCATAACAAACCACACATCAATGGAAAGCTTATTTGTTCAGCATTCAGACTATGCATAAATCTCAATTTCGAAAAAATGACCCTTATGACTGGTTTTGTGGTTCAGGGTCACATTTGTACTTGACTCACCTAAACACTCCTCTTTCAGCACTCCATTCTTGTTCCTCTCCTCCCAGTCTATTACTTCTTTATAAATCAACTCTGTAGTGAGGGAAAAACCCAAAGAAATCATAAAGAGAATTTTGTGCCTTTTCATTGTTTTACAAATCACTAATAACTCATATTCATCACTTCAGCAGACATTAAAATTATGAACTTTCAGGGTCAAGGCTCAAAAGCGATTCCATTACTTTAGAATAAATGAGAATGCAAATGATCTTGGATAAATTCATCACAGTAATCATTTCTGCTGTAGGCATTCATTTTCTACAAGAAGCTTATAGCTCAACAGGAGGTAGTGACAGCAGAGGGCATTTGTACCTTTCCACTGCTCAATGCTGTGTTCCCGCTCCTCCAACTGCTTGTCTGATATCTGCGGAGGAGGCTGAACACATAAAACAATCATTATACATCCTAGTCTCGAGAGAACCTCCTTGGCATAGTAAAAATGTCCCCTGTAAAACAGTTTCAACTGTACTGAGCAAGACAAAGAGACATGAAAGGATAGGGGTGCACTGACCGCATCGGCCTCGGCTGGGTCGTACCACACACGGATGTAAGGGTGATTGAGGGCCTCCTGCACAGAGATGCGGCTTTCAGGGTCGATTACCAGCATCTTGGACAGCAGGTCTCGTGCTTGACTAGCTACATTAGGAATGATGTAAAATGTCACATGTCAATGCAACTGTTTAAAATACAATATTAACAGAGTACTAAGAGACAGCAAAGCAAGAAAAAAAAAGAAGAACATTTTGGATATCTTACTTTTGATCTCGTCATGCTCAGTCTCTGAAGGGAAGGCCCAATCGGGAAAAAGCTCATTAAAGCTGACTCCAGGAAACTGAGGTTTGTTCAGCACATAGTTCCTTACAGTCTCCATCAAACGGTTCATAAACTCCAGAGAGGGGGTTCCCAGAATCTCAATCACTTTATTCCACTGGTCAATATCTGAGATTAACTCAGTCAAGGAGATAAAGGTGAAAAAGGATAAATTCACATAAAATTAAAACCTTTCAATGACTAGGACAGACACTGGGATATATACAGAGTACAAGAGTAAAGAGGATACGATCAGTGCCCTGGAATATGACACTTCCTTTGACCATCTCACCCATGATGCAGCCCACCGACCAGATATCCACTGGCAAAACACAATCAAATATTAATACCACAATTTTATTTGGATCTCACCACTAAACTTTCAAGAGCATTATTGACAAAAAAAAAAGTTTTACCATTCTCCTTATATTTCATTCCCAAGATGACCTCTGGTGCTCTGTAGTATCTGGTTACTACGTAGGGTGTCATCATGAAGTTAGTGCAGGCGGTTCTGGCCAGCCCAAAGTCTAAGATCTTTAGCGTGCAGTCAGACTTCACTACGATGTTACTAGGCTTCAGATCCTGAGGGGTAGAGATGACAGTTTCATACTGACAGGCGTTGATATATTGCAAGGTAAAATGATTTAGGGTACACAGCTGGTGATGTGTCATGCTGGATTTGGTCTTCACTTATTTAAAGAAAACATTTGGTACAAACCTTAGGGATACAAATGATAACAGTAGCTGGCAATATTTTCCAATGCACTGTAGCAAATCAGCTCAAAGGGGAAATATGAATAATTAATTATAACTAGTTATAATTAATTATTCGATTACCAGCATCTTGGACAGCAGGTCTCGTGCTTGACTAGCTACATTAGGAATGATGTAAAATGTCACATGTCAATGCAATTGTTTAAAATACAATATTAACAGAGTACTAAGAGACAGCAAAGCAAGAAAAAAAAAAGAAGAACATTTTGGATATCTTACTTTTGATCTTGTCATGCTCAGTCTCTGAAGGGAAGGCCCAATCGGGAAAAAGCTCATTAAAGCTGACTCCAGGAAACTGAGGTTTGTTCAGCACATAGTTCCTTACAGTCTCCATCAAACGGTTCATAAACTCCAGAGAGGGGGTTCCCAGAATCTCAATCACTTTATTCCACTGGTCAATATCTGAGATTAACTCAGTCAAGGAGATATAGGTGAAAGGGGATAAATTCACATAAAGTTAAAAACTGAAAACAGCTTCTGTTGCCATGGTGATGGCTCTGTCCTCTGCTGGCTAGGAGCTTTCTGTATAAGGGTTTTGCATTGTGGCAATGCTGGGTGCGAGCTCCGAAGTAAGCTCGTCGAAGTCTGTGGTAGTATGCATGGGGAGTTTCATGCCAGCCCTGTTTGGTGTCTAGGGCAGCGATCAGTCCATGTTCAGACTCTGGGTCTGAGAATTCCTTTATGATGGCTTGTTTAAACTGCTGGTGAGGCTTCAGGATCAGTTCCTTTGATGTCCTCAGGATCTCTGCAGTATTTAGGTTGCCAGATGTATTGTCTCTGGCCAGCTCGTTGGGGTCTGTGGGGTCACACGGTGTGTGTGTATGCAGTGATCCTCTGGAAAGGTCCCTGCCCCACCATCGTGGTGACTCACAATGTGATGCGGATTTCGGGAGGAGGGAAGGTTCATGAGTTGAAGCCTTCCTCCCTCGTGGCCTGTTCTGTCGTCTGCCGTAGACTCAGAGTTGGCTGCAGCAGGCTTGTTGTAGTTTTTGTAATCCGCTTTGACAGTTTCAGACTGCTGGTACAGGATGTTGTGCCTCAAGGCCGGAGTTGATCCTGAGTAGATAGTCTGTCTTGTGTGGTCACATTGGGCAGTGTGCAAGCATAAATGTCCATGTTTTGCAGGTGGGCAAGCGTTGTGGCCCTCTGCAGTATTTAGGTTGCCAGTTGTATTGTCTCTGGCCAGCTTGTTGGGGTCTGTGGGGCCACACGGTGTGTGTGTCTGCAGTGATCCTTTGGAAGGGTCCCTGCCCCACCCCCCTGTGGTTGCTGGCTGGTGTAGTGTGAACAGTGGGCTCTCGCCCCCCACCCCCCTCGCAGGTTCGGACTCTTGGCTGAGGGGGCCTGGGCCTGCTTGCCAGGGGAAGTTCTGTTTCGAACAGCATGTTACAAACAACTTCAAGAGGACAATAATACACATAGACACGTTAGACACAAAATGTTTAGTTTTGTAATGTTACTGCTTTATTAATGCAGATATTACTTAAAATTTTACACATTTAAAAACAGCACAAAGTAAGGTTTTTATCGCTTTGATATATTAATTTAATATTCATTTCCATTCTATTTACAGTTATGTTTGGCATTCATTAGTTTTCCCATTTGTTTCTGAGGTTTTTTTTCCCATTTATTTTAGGTGTAGTTTTAGTTAAAGTAGAGTGAAAATTAACACATTAATCACTGTATAACTGTGTTCATGCAGGGCTCCAGACAAAAACAAATATAGAGTAAGAATCCAATAAGAAAAAAACTTTTTTAATTTTTTTAGGTGCCACAGAATAAACGTGTTTTATTTATTTTATTTTTTATTTATTTTTTTTACATTTTAACATTTCAATCATACTGTCATGTGTTTATGTAAAGAAGGTTTTTCAGATTATAAAAAGTTGAGAAAGAGATTGTTCTTTAAAGAACCTTTAACTGAATTGTTCTTTGTGGAACCAAAAATGGTTCTGTGAAGAACCTTTTAAGCACCTTTATTTTTAAGAGTGCATCAATCACTGTATAACTGTGTTCATGCAGGGCTCCAGACAAAAACAAATATAGAGTAAGAATCCAATAAGAAAAAAACTTAGGCACCAAATAATTTTTTTAGGTGCCACAGAATAAACGTGTTTTATTTTTTTTTTATTTTTTTTATTTTTTTTACATTTTAACATTTCAATCATACTGTCATGTGTTTATGTCTCAACTTTTCTTGACTTTATCAACGTTTGAATCCATCTTGTAGATGACCTGGGAACTATGTTTATTTTCTCATCTTTTCTTGACTTTATCAGTATTTTAATCCATCTTGTATATGACCAGGGAACTAAGGTTCACTTAAAGTGGGAACTAAATGTCTTTTCCAACTTGAAATATACAGTCAAAAAGAATTGTTCATTACACAGAATCTGTACCAATATCAAGGACCATAAGAATCACTTGGCCACTGAGTGTAGTTTGGGCTCCTCCTCAATGCATCCTGTAAATGTTGTCATACACTCCTAAAAATAAAGTTGCTTCACGATGCCATAGAAGAACCTTTTGGTCTAAATGGTTTCATAAAGAACCTTTAACATTATAAAAAGTTGAGAAAGAGATGGTTCTTTAAAGAACCTTTGACTGAATGGTTCC
>NW_015555756.1:1166113-1168711 GCF_001515605.1 Sinocyclocheilus anshuiensis
ATTACACAGAATCTGTACCAATATCATGGACCAAAAGAATCACTTGGCCACTGAGTGTAGTTTGGGCTCCTCCTCAATGCATCCTGTAAATGTTGTCATTAAAAATAAAGGTGCTTCACGATGCCATAGAAGAACCTTTTTTGTCTAAATGGTTTCATAAAGAACCTTTAACATCTGAAGGACCTTCATGTTTCACAAAAGGTTCGTGGCGAAAGAAGGTTCTTCAGATTATAAAAAGTCGAGAAAGAGATGGTTCTTTAAAGAACCTTTGACTGAATGGTTCTTTGTGGAACCAAAAATGGTTCTGTGAAGAACCTTTTAAGCACCTTTATTTTTAAGAGTGTATGTCTTTCACACTTTCAGTCTGTTTTTCTTAATTAGTAAAATGCAATTTTATAGGAGTTGAATCATGTAGACAACAGGTTAAGTAAAAATATTAATATGCAATAGTGCATAAATATAGCAAAACTCTCCTCTTTATAGTTATTTTTCTAGCTGACTGATGAGCTTATGGACACCGAATGGTTATTCTGAGGTAAATGTACCTATATTACCTTGCAATGTTTACAAGCTTTACACGTTTTCCGCAGTTTGAAACACTGAATGAGCTTTTACATGAGACATTTCAGTAAGTTGTACTGTAGGCTCTCTTCTAAAATAGTCTACGTTTTGATGTTAATTCATGTTCATTATGTACTTAGTAGTAAAGAGAAAGATTAAATGGGTTCACTTGCCGCTTGAACTGAGGCGCTAAAGCGATCGCGCCTGCTGCATTAAAGAGCGTCAAAACTGTATTTGTTTGAATTTAGTTATGAATCTGGCATAATTTTAAAGCTGATAATTTTGTTTATTAAAAAGTAACAAAGCTTTTTGCGATTACTGGACGGCATATGAAGTTCACGCATTAACAGAACACAGCACAGACTAAGATCTTGATAAGAAGAAGCCATATTAGTAATGATTATAATGAGAATCGTTAACGATATTGCCAATATCCACACAGCTGACAGCTTTACCTGTTGTAGTTTGTTCAAGTTGTGCATGAAATAGACGCTGCTTTTCTGCACTTTCACTTCACACGTCTCCGCCATTTCGATCTCTCTCGTGCTGTATACAACTGAGCTGCGTTTAGCAAACTGTGTGTGACAATGCTGCTGTGCGGCAGAGATGAGGACTGTTTGAAACTCTTTTTTCCACTAAAATTTTTTTTTTTTTTTTCCATAGCTGTGCTAGCTTTCTCACAAAATGAAATAATTTCCCTCAAATCCATATTTCAACTACATAACAGTTAGTTAACATTTGTTTTTATTTTATAATATTTATTCTAATTATTTTAGCTTTGTTTTTACTTAATTCCCCTACAAGTTGTCGTTACTGATAATCAACTCGCCACAGTGAACATCTCACCCTGTGAATGATGCCAGCTGAGTGTAGATGTCTGATGCCACACAGGATCTGGTAGAGCAGGTAAGACATCCTCTCATGGTCCAGGTCCATGTGGATCACCTGACAAAGGCTAGCGTCCATCAGTTCCATTACCAAGTACCTGAGAGAAACCAGGCAATCAGATTCTTCAGAGTTTCCTGTGCTCACCTACAACTCAAATGATCTCTACATATCCTTACATACATAGTACTGACTAGCATATAACAACCCCAGATCCCAAGCTTAATACTTGGCACCACTGAGTCAGCACCACTTCTATAAAACATAGCAACAGAAGTGCTGTTGTCAGGAATTGTAATTAATCTTGATTTAATAACATGTAATTTTGATCCTAAAGCTATAATTATCACATGCAGCAGTAGAACAGCGTAATTCATCAGTTCCTCTTGAGTGTTCATTGTGGTCTCAGCAAAACTATGAATGTTAATAACACCGAGGGCCAAAGAACCAATACACCCTACGGCCATACAAACTCAGCTTACACTAAATGACAAGGTCAGCATAAACGCCAGGAATTTATAAACTCAAAACTTACAAATCCTGAAACTCTTCCAATGACTTCTGGGGTGTGAAGACATTAAGCAAATGGATGATCTGGAAGGGAAAGGATGAGAAAATAAATTTGGAATAATCTACACATAACAATCAGCTTGACAACAAAGGCCAATGTCTCACTACCTGATTTTCAGTCATAAGCAAGTCACTGGACAATTAGCAGCTATCAAATTTATAAATTAATCAAATAATCTTACTGGTTACCGATAAATCAAAGAGAGCTAATGGTAGAAAGGTCATGTAGTACTGCTGCTTTTCAATTCATAGTTGTTAGAAAGTTTGAAATGATTATTTAGCTTGTATTTTCTATACAAGCTATTATTAACAGTAATTACAGGTAAATTAAATTTAAATTCATACTAATAACTGTATATTAATGTGTTAACTTAATTAGTTATGAAAAAATTGTGCGATTAAAATATTTTAGCACAGTTAACGCACTGGCCCCACCCCCAGACCTGTACGTCATCTTACATTTCATCAGTGTTGGGCAGTAACGCGCTACTGTAATTTAATTACTTTTTTTAGTAACAGAGTAATTTAACACGTTATAATTTTCAAAATAGTAATTAGAGTATAGTTACAAGCCGAGGTCTC
>NW_015555756.1:1170117-1173691 GCF_001515605.1 Sinocyclocheilus anshuiensis
GTGCGGCGCGGGACAAGATGGGCGAGTGCTGCTGCGGGCTGGTAGACACTTGTGTGTGCGGTATGTGGGAGAATAAAATGATTCACGGGACTCCAGCAAAATAGAAATATCTAAACATAAAATATATAAAACAAATAAATTGTTATCCATCTATTGCACAAAAGCAACATGAACTAATATAAAATATAAACGATTAACTAGTGCAAGTGTATGCAGAGTTCCTATTTAGGCTATAACACGTGTTTGCAGCATTGAGCAATGCAGTGCTGAAATTTGCGTGCTCACGAATCCTCTCATTATAACACACAAATTGTAGACATTATGAAAGATTCATTATGCATATATTTATTGTGTTATAACAGAGATTTGTGAGATTGTGATGAACTGAGATGTCTTTTAGAGATTATAAATGCAGCGCTCTTTGCTGGCATTCTGCCATGTCAAACCATGCACGCAGCAGCCGCTTGCTTTAGTTAAAAATAACAGTGTTCTGTGAATGTAGACGCTTCAATAACAAATATTTATCGGGAGCGTGAATGCTGGGATTTCATAAATTTCATGGAGAAAAAAGTAACGTAACTAATTACTAATTACTTTTGAAATAAAGTAATCAGAACAGTAACGTGATTACTTTTAAAAGGAGTAAACTGTTGACAAATATGATGCAGGGCAACAACTTTATAAATGCAGTCCAGTTTTGCCATAAAATGTGCGTATGAGTTTTTGCCTCATTTATATCATACGATAATACACGAGCAGAGAGAGCAGTATTACACGAGTACTGATTTTGTCCCGAATATCAAGAGTTCAGTAAATATGAAGTTGATATTGTTATATTTTAAAAACAATATTATGTGTTTTTGCTGGATTTTGCAGAGATTACCTTTAAAGCCATTGCAGAATTGTTGCACGTCTCTGAGCAACACAGCGGTGTTTGTGGAACATAAAGAAGGTATTTTGAAGACTGTTGGTAACAAAGCTGTCTTGCTTACCAATGACTTTCATTGTATGAACAAAAAATACTGAGATGTTTCTCAAACTATCTTTTATGTTCCACAGTTTATGTTAGGCCGTTGTAGCCTAAATGTTTATGTATAATATATTTTATGTCGAATCAAATAAAATATTTCTTTCTAAAGCTACAATTTGTAATGTCTACTTGATACCTTCTCATTTAACACAAAAATAGCTTTAAATAATCTTTTGTGGCTATTTTAACAGTCAAATTTATTTTGCAATTAATTTGATTAATTAATCGATACATCGTGTAATTAATTAGATTAAAATTTTTAATCAACTGACAGCCCTAATATATAATACAGTGGGCTGAACATATGTTTAAAGAAAAAATATCAATTTTAAAATTTACAAAACATTTGTAAAATTGTTTCATTATAATATTTTTTATTATTTATTTTTTTAATAAGTATAAGTATTTAATAATAATAATAATAATAATTTTATATACTTTACAATAGTAAAATTACACTAACATTCATGACTGTCACCAAATTTCTTGAATCATACAAACAACCTATTTTGAATTCAAAACATAATTTCTAATTTTTTAAAGTTAAAGGTAATGTTATTCCAATAATTACACCTGAATTTAGCTCATACCAACAGTTTATGTTCATGTGGAACTTCTGTTCTTATTTTTTAACTTCATATTGTGTTCTCAACCAAAATGGGCCGTTCAGTGACAGGAAATTGGAGAGAAATGTGACAGAACTCTGACATTCCAGCAAAAACAGCCTGTAGGTGTGACAGCCCTGACAAAAACCGAGTTGAGATGGTTAGTGTGACGTATTGCTGGGCGGTATACCGGTTCATACCGAATACCGGTGTTTATTTTTGTTATGATATGAATTTTGAAAATATCGCAATACCGGTATATGTCACTTAAACAACGTTCGGAACGCGACACTGTTTGAAAGGGGTCACTTTTCACTGGTGCATTGTGGTGAGGGAACAGCTGTATGTGTTACTAAACTTGAAAGTTCCGAAACTGAAGCTGTAGAACTAATAGAACGTGATGACACAGAAGAACTCATCCACAATATCCACACTGACCGCCACAAATATCCACCGCCCCCTGCCATCAGCTCCCGCGTCTCACACACACCCGTGATATAAATTTTTGGTCATACCGCCCCAGCACTAGTGTGACGCAGCCTCAAAGTGTACTTCTGAATGGAAGAGTGCACTGTTAAGGGGACGTACGTTCTTGTGATTAACACACTTGAGCAGAACCAGCTCTCTGTAAGCCCTCTTCGCATGGGTCTGGTTCTGAAAGGGCCGGCTCAGCTTCTTCACAGCGACTGGGATGCCAAGAACGGTGTCCAGAGCGGAGCTTAATGGGGCAGAAAAATGGGCACACTGACATAATCACAATCATCATTGTAGTTACCATCATTGGTTTAATTATGATTTACATCCATATTTATACATTTATAATGTCCTATTGTACCTCAATTCCCTTTTAAATGTCCTTCTGTATGTCATTATGGTATCGGACACCATTATTGCAAACAGTGTTTAGTGTCCATCTCCTGCGCTTGGGTAAACAATTTAGACATGCAGCTAGCTGCAAAATCCCTCTCATTAAAGCAGCTGTAAACCAGGGATCCAAATCTCTAATGAGACATTCAGGTCAATGACAAAAACACATCTGCTGCACTCCTGACAAATGGAGACAGGCGATGCCTAATGGGATGATGACATCATTAGCATGGAGGCAGATAAAACTCTGTTAATTCCAGCCGCCCACTCACCAGACGATACCCTGGGCACCGGATCCGATGGCGCGGAGCTGCTGGAACCTTCTGAGCACTGTAAAGGTGGAGTCACCCACCTGCACGCTGTAGAACTGCCCCTCCCCCTCGGTCATGGCTCCTCCCACTGAGTGCCTCTAGACGAATCAAACCTGAGAGAGAAAGAGCACCGTAAATGAGAGTGATGAAGAGATGATGTGAGAAGTAGCAGTGATGATTGCATACGGAGCTCACTCCCCCGTGTTTACTGCGCCGTGTGTGGGGAATGACATTGCCGATGACTCTTCCAAGGAGAATCAGATATAATGCATAGCCATCCTGAATGACACAGGATACCTATAGGATGCCATTAGAGAGTCAAGCCAGTGATCGAGCATAAAGATAAAAGCCATAGTTCACAGACAGGCCATTCTTAATGCATTTAAACAAACATTAAAACTACAAACAAGTGATGTCTATGCTTCACACTTCCCTGACTTGACAGAGCAAAGCTTATATCCTTCTCTCTCTTTTCTCTAATTAGCTACAGTTAATTACAGTAAGGGATTTAAACAACCCCCAAGGGGTGTAACAGTAAGCAAAAATTATGGTTTGCTATGCACTTCAATTTGGAGTTTCAATTTGGGATGTTTTCAGTACAGCCGGGAGAAAAAAAAAAAAAAAAGTTATTAAAGGGGTCATATGATGCGATTTCAATTTTTCCTTTCTCTTTGAAGTGTTACAAGCTCTTGGTGCATAAAGAAGATCTGTAAAGTTGCAAAGACTAAAGTCTCAAATCCAAAGAGATATTCTTTATAAAA
>NW_015555756.1:1174277-1177117 GCF_001515605.1 Sinocyclocheilus anshuiensis
ATAATAATGTACAGTATGTGGAAAATAATGTTTTTTTTTTTTTTTACTTTAAACCTCATAAACACATTTCATTACACCAAATACACAAAATAATGTTCTTGTTAGCAACATCATATGACACCACATCATATGGTGTTGTTGCAAAAGGGGAAAGAGATCTGAAGTGCTTACACTTTTGGATGCAAAATATTTTAGCAAAATGTGTATTTTAGTCTAATGTCATTATGTTTTTTGTTGTTGTTGTTGTTAAATACATAATTATTACATTCCTATTCTATTGCCTTCAGTCTTTGACACATTTACATGCACTGGTGATCCAATGCAAGTTTGTGAAGTTTAATGAAGACTTGCTTACCATCAAGACAAGCCTTCATGTAAAATGAAAATACTCACTTTCTAACATTTAAATATAAAGATACAACCCTAAGATGAAATTTGTGGACTGAGGGAAAACATGTCTCGAACGCATTAAACAGCACATGCATCTGACATGAGGGCAAGCTGCTTTAAAATGTGCTTAATATATAGCACATTTCACGTTCAGGAAAACTCTGAACTACTAATGCTATATAATATATTAGATTTTTCTAGATTGTAATAATTGGACCTGCACTGTTTGCATTACAGACAAGAATGATACTGCAAAATGTGTGTGCTGTTAAGACCTTGAAACACCATGCAAACATCAAAAAAGTAGCACTAACAAAAAAATGCAAAAACTACAGCCACTGGGCAACAAGAATGTACGTTCTGTGCCTGTGTAAGAGGAAATTACTCTCCATACCAGCAGGTGGGAGTAGTCTATATTTAGATTTCAAAAAGTCTTCAGCACCTATTGAACAACCCCAATTGGCCAAAAAGCCACAGACGGGAACACACTGGGAAAACAACTTTGACAGCCTTTAACAAAGTATTAAAGGGGTCATATGATGCGATTTCAATTTTTCCTTTCTCTTTGGAGTGTTACAAGCTCTTGGTGCATAAAGAAGATCTGTAAAGTTGCAAAGACTAAAGTCTCAAATCCAAAGAGCTATTCTTTATAAAAGTTAAGACTTGTCCATGCCCTCCTAAAACGCCTCATTTAAACATGCCCCCACGTCTACGTCACACTGTGGGAAGATTTGCATAACGCCGCCCAAATGTTTACGCAAAGAAAGAAGGTGTAACTAAACTAAATTTTCAACATCGTGATAATACCGCATACCGTGACAAAAGCATTAGCAATTAATCGCAACATGAAAATTTGATACCGGCATATCCCTAGTTGTAAACAGGTTCTCTTGTGGGATTCATTCTTTCTGATGAATGCTCCTTCTGCTTTTTATTGCCATTTTTAACGTAACAAAAAAAAAAAATAACTCAAATTGATTTGCAACTTCCATTATGAAGTGTACAAGAAGGCAAAGTAACATCCCCTTGGTGACTCATCAGTAAACAAAACCAAGCTGAGGTGCCGTAGATAGACCACTTTCACGTCAATAATACACAAAGCTGGCACTGATATAGTAAAGAAAAGCTTCAATGAGCAGGGACTTTAAAATTGTTAAGCTGATTCCTTAAAGCCATCAGATCCAATTTCACCATGGCTAAACATTATCTGTTTAAAGCGGGCCAAATAATCCAATATTGTAATGGAGCAGAGATGCAGCATCACAGTGTTTGGCATGAAAACCCAGCATAGAGCACCTGATACAGGAATCAATCACTGAAACATCACAATTTAATGCATATTTACAATTTGCACCTTTACGACCTTTAGTTTAAACTGATAATCGTTTGTTTTACTCACGTTTTTGCAATTTCCCTATTAAATCCATTCATGCAGCAGGCTCTTCTGCCACTCAGTCCGACTGAGGCGGCGTGTTCCGGCAGGAAAGTGACATCAATGCATACCCTCTATAAGGGTTTTTCTGGAACATGATTGTATTACTTCTATGAGTTTAACTTGAGGACTTTCTGTGCAAGGGCACCCTCTGGCTTCGAATATAAATGAAACAAATTACATCTGAGTTTAGTGCTCTATATTGCACACACACACACACACACACACACACACACACACACGTATTCATTTTGAAAGAAAGTTAATGAGAAAGTTAGAAAGACTAAGATGGTAAAGTGCTCTTCAATGATCTTTAAAAGTTAATACTTGTCATAAGTTACTGCTATATAGTATTAGATGATGGGAAAATTTATATAAAAACTAAAAACGAGCACCCACAGATAAATATCTAATATCAACCGATATTGTTAAACAAAAAAAAAATCTGACTACATATCATCTGACAACCAAAATGGTATCAATATATTGTGAATCGCTATTATTAAATGCTCATGTTTTATGCTTCATCAGGTTCTAACTAGAGATCGACCGATATATCGATTTACAGATATTTTCCCGATATTTAAGCATTTTTCAATAATCGGATATCGGTTTTGTAATATCGGATTCACCGATAAACGCCGCCATCTTGTGGATGTTTTGAAAATTGCGCACAGGATCGCCATTGCACCATGGCGTCTGAGGGGAGAGGAGACAACAACAACGGCGTGCACAGGTACTTGATTTACTGTAGTTAGCCAACTTTATTTAACATAGCCATTAATGCACAAATTAGATGTATTACATAAATGCCTGATATGCAGTTTATGCAAGTTGGCTCGAAGAAATAGAGACAAACTCACGGAGTCACGCAAGATAATCCGTCAAGTCCTGTCCCAATAAAGATGTAACTTTACGTGAATTAAATAATATGCAGCCATGAATGGGCGCATGTTGGAAATAAAAGTGCTGAATTTAATTCACTCTCTGTTGTCTATATGCTCATCGTCTCATGAAG
>NW_015555756.1:1177710-1177922 GCF_001515605.1 Sinocyclocheilus anshuiensis
TGTTAAAATGAAATAAAACCACTTCTCATAAAGAACAAGAACATGGTCTTCTTATTAAAGAAATACCAATGGTTATATAGGCTAATTACTTGTTTATTTAATTACTTGTCTAACAACTTGTTTACCATATTCTTTATTCTTTAAAGCAGACATATTTATTTATAAATAATTTAGATTAATCTTTAGGGCTACTAAAGTTTTTCAGTCAAGAG
>NW_015555756.1:1178082-1182491 GCF_001515605.1 Sinocyclocheilus anshuiensis
ACGCGGGAGCTGATGGCAGGGGGCGGTGGATATTTGTGGCAGTCAATGTGGATATTGTGGATGAGTTCTTCTGTGTCATCACGTTCTATTAGTTCTACAGCTTCAGTTTCGGAACTTTCACGCTTAGTAACACATACAGCTGTTCCCTCACCACAATGCACCAGTGAAAAGTGACCCCTTTCAAACAGTGTCGCGTTCCGAACGTTGTTTAAGCGACATACACCGGTATTGCGGTATTTTAAAAATTCATATCATAACAAAAATAAACACCGGTATTCGGTATGAACCGGTATACCGCCCAGCACTACCACATATTGACATTTCTGAACGTTTTATGAGACGTGCAGCAAGTGTATTTTAGCTTATGTCCTGTTGGTTTATGTACGCATCTAACCGCCTAACTATGCAGCAGATTTGTTCTGAATGAATCTCTTCCCAAATTGTCCCTCCCTAACATTCTCATCTCGTTTTTATTCGTTTTATTCGTTTGTCATTCAAAAAGAGTTTTAGTTCGTTATCGTCGGTGAAAAAATGTTGACAAAAATTATGACGAATATAATTCATCAACGAAATTAACACTAGTTCTAACATAGTAAAAACATACAATACGGTCCCAGTCACCTAGGTTCAGCTTCTGGACTGCCATCCCAAAAGGTTACAGGTTCACTTCCATGCAGGGGCAACACAGGAACAAGAAATATACTAGTACAGCACTCACATACTCCAGTTTGCTCAGGAGGAGTGTTCATGTAATTAATTACTGTACAGTAACAAATTATGGATAAAAAAATATCTCTTAAATGACAAGTAACTGACATATAATGAAGCACCTCTGTTAGTCTTGAGGTAGAATCAGCAGAGAAATTAGATCAGGGCTTCTCAAATTTCTTATGTGCTTATATACCGTTTACACTTGCACTGTAATGCACTTAGTGCGTTCATAGATTAGACCTTATTAAAAGAAACAATGTAATGAGAAATGCAAAGCGACTATGAATTATACATAGTGATTAGCTATGTAAAGTGGAATTGGAGTTTGCTTGATCATGTCACCTTAATGCTTTTCTTACTTTGATTTGGCAGCACAAATCTAAAAGACTAAACAGAGTGATAGTATCAAAGTATCACTTGCGTAACGAGGTGTCAAAAGCAATACACGATTGTGAATAAGAAAACAGTAGTTTATTTGGTGACAAACTGGATGTTCCTGATATTCTCAATGAGCCCACAATTCATGTTTCTGCATGCAAATCCCAGTTCTAAGAAATGTGGCTATAACAACAACAATGATTTGTACAGTGTAATTTTAAAATCAGCCTTTTGAAAGCAAGAGCAAAAAGTCTCAAGTCACTAGAATTAAAACCCTCATTAAAAAGTAAGAACTCTTCTACACATGCACAAATCCACAAACATCTCTGCTCTGGCTAATGTATTTGACAGTTCTTATGATGCTGCATGACAAGAAAAAGCTTGAGCAAATTGATGCTAGAACACTCTCCCTCCGCACACACTCCACGGCCATCCGGCTCTCAGTGGTACATGAGTCAGCTTGTGCCCAGCCTGAATTACAGTCATGCTGCTAGGCCATGCTGTGCTAAATCACAGTCAAAATGGCCTGGCCTGTTTTAGCAAGCTGCAGTCGACAGGACCAATGGCCTGAATTTTATCTCTGCCCAAGAGCTGTTTCAGGGCCATGTTTCCTCATACAGCAGAAAGGAGCATTTTTCAATGCATTCCGGACCATGAACTAAATCCTAACATTCACGGAAAACGGCTGTGGAGAGATATGATCCAGACAAAATAGGTTGAATGTTGATTAGTATATTAGTAAATGTAACTAATTCTCTATGTTGCAGTTAAAATACATGAACAAGAGTAGGGCAATGCTGCCAGGCTCTCTGACTTGATTTCATTGAATGGTTACAAAATAACAAATGCATATGTCAATCAAATTAGAGGACAATAAGATGCATATTCTTTTTTTATATTGACCCAAAATATAGGTCGCATGGGTCTTTTATGAAAGGGCCACAATTTTCAGAGGAAAACAACACTTACAATACAAATAGGCTGATAAAATGCTGTGCATTATTATGATGAAAAAATAAATTGGTATAATCAGTGTTTAAATCGGATGAGGATATGTTTTCTACATCAAACTCAACAGCTTTTTGGCACAAATGTATCTGTCAGTTGATTGAATGAATCTAGTCAAATTAGGTGGGCACCAATATGGACAGGTTGTGTGACTTTCCCTCATCTTCAACAATTAAAAAATCTACAGGTAAGTAAAAGGTACAAGAAAATTCGACCCATACATTGTGCTGACCTTTTTTTTTTTTTACGCAATTAAAAATTTAAACCTTTTTCAAATTCTTTTTTCTATTAAGCCAGTCATGTTAAAGTTGCAATGTTATGGAAGTTACAGTAGATCTTTTCTTCTTTATTGTGACATCAAAGTGTAACATTATCGAAAACGAAAAAAATGCAGTGCAGGGACTTGGTTCTATCCATCGTTTGTTGATTGGATTTTGAGATGTGGCGTTTTTTTCAGAAATTAATGTGAGATTGCAGACTGCATGATTGGAGAAATCCGGGTGACATTTTCACTGGAAGATTGGGGTATTTTTTTATTAAAAATTAACATACATGGGCAAATCGTTTACAATAAAATAACATGCATTTACAAAATAGATAGGGTGAAATTTCATTTCATGCAGACTTGTTGTTGCATCTACACGGTTTGTGTTTATATTATTAAACCAATACGTTGAACTGTAAAGACTGTAAAATCTCCTGTTCATTAAGCAAAACCGGATGAGAACCACCAAATAATAATAATAAAACTTGTTTTGTAAGTAAAAATAAGCCTAGTTTTTAATTAAAAATTAGATGAGTGCTGTCACTATAGTATGTATACTGAAAAACACTATGAATAAAAAGCATCTGCTAAATGACAACATGCTATTAACTTACTAAATAACTAAATATAGATATTAACAAAATGAGGGGGGAAAATAATTTGCAAACTAGTACAATTCATATAAAACTACCTTTTCCCAATAAAAACAGCAAACTTGTCCTGGCAGGTCAAAAGACCACTTAATGGACGCCACATATGAATTGTGGGCTTAAATGACTGTGTTACTCTTGACCTGCAGTGTGTCAACACATCCTGTCATGCATCACAACACTGCTACTGACCTCATTCAGATGCCTGCCCTCTTCTTAGGTCACATATGCTAAATTGTATGCCAATTTATTGATACCACATACAAATCCAGAGAATGTCAAGTGTAGTTTCAATGTGCACAACCACGTTTTCAAGTCAAGTCAGGTTGCTGCCAGGTTGCATTCGCTCCATCACAGCAAGCTAGCTAGTCCTCCAATAGCAGCTAGCTACATATACCAGCTTAAGCATAAAACAAAGGTATTCTCTGTTATAAGCGCTAGTCCCAGGCTCTTTTGCGTGGCTGCGAGTCACATTTGTGTCGGCCTGATCCAGCGCAAGGCCAGAACTCTGCTGCAGATGTGTCGCGCGTTAACTCCAGGTCAAACTCCCGGCAAACTACAGCTCTACGACAACACGAGCGCACAAACACGCGCTTTCGAGTCGCTCGGTCCTAAACACACGAAAGCACGTGTTCATGGTCGCTAACAGAAATAAACGACTGTCTGAGGTGGATGAATTTTCACTAGCTCGCTGCGTGCTTACCTCCTCTTCTTCTTCTCCTCGCCTTCTCCAGTTCACTCCCATACATACATAGGCACGCCAATAAACAGATCCCCAGAACCGCGGAAGTGTCGGCGTTTATCGCTTCCACGTTAACGATGGCCAAGTCAGATTTTCTTCTCTCTTACAAGGCTTGACAGTGAAATCAAGAGTGTGGCATGACTGCAGGGGTGGAGGTTGGTTGGTGGGACAGTAATTTCTCTCTCTCTCTCTCTTTCTCTGTCTCTCCTTTCCTTTTCACTGCCATTTGCTCCAGGGAATAATGTGCCGTTATCTTTTAATCAGGTCCCGTGTCTCAGGACTCGGGCTGATATGAAATGCATTTGGTAGATCAATGTTTTCAGACCTCACATCTTGTTTTAATCAGGCTATCATCTCTTCTCACCCTCTCCAGCAGTTGTAAAAGACCTTTTTTGAAAAAGAAATGCATATATTTATGTAGAGTGAAGTCTGATCTTTGAGAAAATATAAATATAAATATAAATTTTTTTTTACATTTTTACTGAACTGTACCATAAATTTGTCCTATGGTGTGACATAGCAAAAGTTAAGAAAAAAAAAACTCTTAATAATATATAAATAGCATGAGAGGGATTTATCTTCATTGTTAGACGCTTATTTTCATATAGTGTTATTTATTTAATATGAAATTATAATTAACATCATTTTTTCCCAA
>NW_015555756.1:1182617-1189415 GCF_001515605.1 Sinocyclocheilus anshuiensis
AAAAAATCTCTTAATAATACATAAATAGCATGAGAGAGATTTATCTTCATTGTTAGACACTTATTTTCATATAGTGCTTTTTATTTAATGTGAAATTATAATTACCATAATTTTTTCCCCATGACTTGTTGGACAATTTCAAGACAAACTTTGACAATAAGACAAACTTTGCTGTCAACTGTTCAAAACTGCTGAAAATTACACCATTCTCGTCAGGTCAAGTTGTAAATTTTGATGCAGCCTGAGAAGTTGCAGGAAGTGCCGATGGATTAAAGTGCACCATGTCCAGTCAAATTGAGATTCTGTCTCTAAAGACAAATGAGCTAAATCGCTGTCCATAAACATCCTCCTAACTAGGCCATGTATGCTCAGTGAGATAGTTTTGATGTTAAACAGGACAATGTATTTTTTTCCCTTAAAGTATTGACATTGCTTTTAATTTGAACTGGTTTCTTCTCTTTATTCATTGTTCATAATGTAGCTTTGAGCAGGGTCTATTTCACTGAGTGCTATTATTCCTGGTTCTGAGTAAAACATCTCTGTTAAAAACAACAAAAGCCTAAGTAGAGCTCTTTTCTCTGGAAAAAGATAATGCAATTTTGCTGGAAAACATTGTGAAATAGCTTTCATGGTGCATTCCATGAATACCATACACTTTGTGAGACTTAGATTTGTTTGTTAACAATTTCATACCATGGGGATTTTGCCCTGATTTTGCAAAATCTTGTGAATTTTGTCCTGATTTTGACCCGGTCTTGACGTTCTTGAAAGTACATAGCATTTATATATACTGTACCATAAATTTGTCCTATGGTGTGACATAGCAAAAATTAAGAAAAAAACCCTCTAAATAATACATAAATAGCACAAGAGAGATTTATCTTCATTGTTAGACACTTATTTTCATATAGTGTTATTATTTAATATGAAATTATTATTAACATAATTTTTTCCCCATGACTTGTTGGACAATTTCAAGACAAACTTTGACAATAAGACAAGCTTCGCTGTCAACCGTTCAAAACTGCTGAAAATTACACCATTTTAAGTTGAGTGATTTGTATCTCCCCTATTGCAATACTCAACTGTTTTTTTTTTTAGATATTTTGAGATAAATACAAATCTGTGTTTCTTTAATGTGTGCCACACCATAGGACATCACGTCACACTAAAGGACAGAATTGGTAGTTATTAAATTATTTCTATTTCATTTTGAACATGTCAAAGGAGAAAGAAAGTTTAATATTGATACAAACAATATCAACATGTTTTTTTAAACAAAAAATAATTTTCATCAACAAAATTCAGTCTCTTAGTCAATCAGTATGTTACTGAAACTTTTCTATCCCCCCTGCTACATGTGTAGCACAGATAAATATGATTGATATTCAAACTATAATCATTAACATGTGAATGAATTTAAAACTATATGGCTACTCTTTTTAAGGCATCATTTTGATTCAATTTTCTTTCTGCATCGCTCTCTTAAGATCTCCTCCCTTCTGCGTGGATCCCTGTTAATTTTCTGTCTATATCTCCATGTCCTCTCTCTTCCAGTAATTTCTCTCCCTCAGTTCTTTCTGTCTCAAAAACAAAGTATCACATTTTATACTTATTTTCATTACACTTTATAACAGTACAAGTTTACTGTAAAAACATCAGAAAATAGTTTAATTAATGTAATTATTGCATTTAAAGGGTTAGTTCACCCAAAAATTAAAATTAGGCTGCATTTTACTCACCCCCGAGGCATCCTAGGTGTATATGACTTGGCACAGATAAATATGATTGATATTCAAACTATAATCATTAACATGTGAATGAATTTAAAACTATATGGCTACTCTTTTTAAGGCATCATTTTGATTCAATTTTCTTTCTGCATCGCTCTCTTAAGATCTCCTCCCTTCTGCGTGGATCCCTGTTAATTTTCTGTCTATATCTCCATGTCCTCTCTCTTCCAGTAATTTATCTCCCTCAATTCTTTCGGTTTTTGTAAGAAAAATATCCATATTCAAAATGTAATAATCACAGTTGTACATCGAAGCAGTTCTGGGAGCATGACATATGAGGACAATTTTTAATATAACTCCGACTGGATTCGTCTGAAAGAAGAAAGTCATACACCTAGGATGCCTCGGGGGTGAGTAAAACGCAGCCTAATTTTCATTTTTGGGTGAACTAACCCTTTAAGAACACTGAAAATGATCAAAAAATAAATAAAAAGGAGTTAAACAAATCTTATTTAATTATTTAAAATGCTTTTTAAAGAGACCTTGTCCTCTGGTGTGACATCTTTGTCCTGTGGTGTGACAGTACAGCCGGAGGACATTTTCTGTCACACCATAGGACGTTTCAGCCTTTTGTGTCAATTAATGACCTTGCTATTCTGAGCTAACCTGTCATTAGCAGTAAGCAAGACACATTTGCATAATTTTCCATCATTATGTAGTTTAATGTAGTTTTTAATTTAAAATATATAATTTAGGGGTGTCACACCAAAGGACAACAAAACGTAACACTTTTGTAGTGTTTCCGAAAAAGTTAAATATTTGAACTATTTGGAATTGGCCGATTTAAAATCAGGATATGGTGTCACACCACCAGTTTTATATGTTATAAAACTTTATATCTTTTGAGGTCGACAGTCATTATTTTCTGACGGACCTTTCCCTGACCACTTTTCACTGACATGCCTTATTTTATACCCTGTTTGTTGAAAGTGCTTCATAATGTTTATTTAGAAAATTATATCTACTTTTTTATTTATAATAAAGCAAGGTCAAGATTGTTTTTCTCAACCGAACTTAGGTAGCTGATACGTATGTGTAACTTGTATTTAAAGGGGTCATATGATGCGATTTCAATTTTTCCTTTCTCTTTGGAGTGTTACAAGCTCTTGGTGCATAAAGAAGATCTGTAAAGTTGCAAAGACTAAAGTCTCAAATGTTATTTTTAGCAGCATCATATGACCCCTTTAAATTTTTTGTTTGCTCATATTAAAATACATTAGATTATAGTGTTGTTAATGGAATATTTGTGTAATTCAATAACATGCTGATATTACAATGTTTGAATCTTAATCCAGTCATATAAATTAGCGCATTACCACTAGCTTATACTTCAACAGACCCCTTGCCAATTAGCACAATAAACACTGACAGTAAATTAAACTTAAATTAAGGTGTCAAACCTTAACCTGTACAAAATTTACAAAGCAATTACCTCATAATTATAGGCATTGTGCTTCACCAGGATATCTCGGGCTACCTTGCAACCTTGTGAGACATACAGTACTTTATGAGTTCACTGAGCAGTGTTATACATGGATAGCCTATACATAAGGCACATGCAAATATATGGACATTTCTCTTAGTTATGATTCAAGAGCACTTGGAAGCGCACATATTTAAAAGGATTATAACCACCGGAGGGAAACCACATCACTGGGGATGTACTCTGTCATACGTCCAAATAGTTTTTTGAAACTTTGTCCATGCTTAGCCTGAGAATCCAACTCTTTAACAGTGTAAACAACTCTTAATGCATGAAACAGCATTGTACCCCCCCTTTAAAGTAATTAATTTCCATAAACAATTAAACTTTATTTGAAATTCATTTAATATATTTAGTAAGTAGTGTTCAGACTAAAACTGCCATTTATAACTAAGAATATTATTAAACTTACAATCCATAATAACTTCTATTTTGTAAAATTATGATGTGTATTTTATGGTGTCTGAGTACAAAAGGTGGAGACGCCAAATGTTTCCTAATACACACTTCATATCACTGGGGTTTGTTCTGTTTGCTCTGGGTCCATAACATCACCGCTCGTGATGCAGGTGTTGACCTCAGCAAGCGTGGACTCAAATGCTTTAAAAGAGGGGACACCACAAGACTGCCAAATGACCATTCATTGCTCAGTGACCTTCCGAGTGACGATAATGAACACACTGTTGAATTGGATTTGTGAGTGGCTCTCTGTATGGAGTGATAAGGGAGATTGGGAAGCTTAGCCACCATCCCCAGTGATGTGGTTTCCCTCCGGTGGTTATAATCCTTTTAAATATGTGCGCTTCCAAGTGCTCTTGAATCATAACTAAGAGAAATGTCCATATATTCGCATGTGCCTTATGTATAGGCTATCTATGTATAACACTGGTTAGTGAACTCATTAAGTACTGTATGTCTCACAAGGTTGCAACAGTTTGTTTGGACTTGAAAAGTGAGAGATCCCATCACAGCAATGGGGAAGATTAAACATGTTTGTCAAGTTTTGTAAGTCCTTTAAGAATAATGTTTACATTTTTTTACTTATGCCATCAAATGTTATTGGCTATGAATTTTATTTAGTTTGCTTCACTGATTTGCATTTTATCAGCTATTTTATGTATCTCATGCCATCTAAAGACATGTAATTAATCTTCCTCCATTTATTTGATAGAGTAGGCCTACTGTTTCGATAACAGAAATATTGTGAAATATTATTTTAAAAAACAGTTTTCCATTTGATTATTTTTAATTTTCAGCAACCATTACTCCAGTCTTCAGTGTCACATGATCTTTCAGTAATCGTTCTAATATGTTGATTTGATGCTCAAGAAACATTTCTTATTAACATCAATGTTGAAAACAGTTGTGCTGCTTCATATTTTTGTGGAAACATACATTCTTTTCAGGACTCTTACTTTTGTTCAATTTATTGCATCCTTGCAGAATAAAAGTGTTAATTTCTTAAATATATAAAACATTATTGATCTTTAAAAGGTTGTTAAAATACGAATAACAAATGTATTAATGGGCACTTGTTTATTTATGTATTTTTTATTATCTCAATAACAATGTCTGACATTATAGATTAAGTTTCTGGACTTCAGATAAATAAGCTACATTACCATCAAGGATTGAGTGCTAGATATTAACTCATGCTAGGCTAGATTATTATACCTCATTAGAATAATTATTATCATAATGACTTTGGCACCCTTGATTATTTCATACAAATGATACAGCACTTCTAACTCACCTCACATAGGGTGTCTACATTTATACCAACTGAATACTATTCATTATGATTGTTATTTGTGCATCCGTTTAATTATATCAATAATTTTCAGTTAATTAACTGATTCATTTTGCCTGGTTTAGTTGTCCATACTGCTAAATTAAACACATTGCCAAATACCGGTCCTCCAACCAGTAAAACGGCATAAAGAATCAGCTGGGCTCATTTTAACAAGCAGATGGCAGTATGACGTTGAGCTGGTGAGTGGTTGTCAAGCCAGTGTGCTCTTCACTCTAGAGACAGGCTTACAGCCTAGAAAAGTAAACTCTAACAGTACAGTAAAATCTCCAGTGGAACCCAGTTTTTTATGTTATATTTTCGCTAAGATAATTGAATGCTGTATGTACGTTCATGTGATTAACACTTGTTTGCTACAGCTAAGAAATGTGTGCAATGCAATAACAATAATGACAAATAGTGTTTCCTAGTATTGCACATGATAGGTATTAGAGCTTCCTTTTAAAAACAATTCATACTTGCACATTAATGTACTTCCACATCTACGCATCATTTCCTTACCTACTTAACATAACTAAGATTCTTTGGTCCCTGTGATTGGTGGCAAGTTTCTTGGACACGCAGATTAATTGTGCAGATTAATGTAATGCACTTTGGTTTTGTCAGAGGTGAACAATTGACTTAGTTGTTATTTTTCAGGCTCGGTTAAGTGTTGAGAGAAAAGGGCGTAAGGCACAGTTTAGGGTTCCCTTCATTTGCACTTGGATGTTGAGGCACTTAAGAAACAAATGGTATTACGTCTATCTCACTAGAATAAAATACCCAGCCACCCTCCTACCCCTCACTGGTTCCATTCAGGTCTTGTGGCCTTTAGGGATTTGATCATGATTCATAAAAACCCACACTCCCACATTCACACAGATGCAAACACACGTAAACACACACACTGGTAATTGCACTTTGGTGGTCAGTATTCTTCTCTTCTACTTCGATTAGTTCACATTTCCTGGGAGGAGTTACTCCACAGTCACAGATTTGGCCAGGTTTCTTGGGAAGTCCACCTGATGGGAATCAAATGACGATATGTAATGAAAATACAAGAAAATGAACATTAAAGATTCTGAAAAAAGCACTGCAGTTATGTATTGATCATTTTGCATACAGTAGTTTATTTTAAATGGTAATGCAAAGTGCCAAATGAATAAAAAAAAAATAGTATTATAATATTACAATAAAATACATTATAATAAAAATATAATTATAAAAATACAATATTCTATTTCAAAATTATGATTCTATAGATTATAGTTCAAGGATTAGTTATTGTAATTTTTTTTATTAGCTGTTTGAACTCTTTTTCTGACAGCACCCATTCACTGCAGAGGATCCATATGAGAGTCATGTAATACAAAATTTTTCCAAATCTGTTCTGCTGAAGAAACAAACTTATCTATATTTTGGATGGCCTGAGGGTGAGCCAATTTTCAGCATATTTTCATTTTTGGGTGAACTACTATATATAGTTCTATAACTATACAGTATACAACTGTTCTATAACTATTTTATATATAGTTATATGCAGTATACAAGGGTAGGTTTGCCATTTTCAACCAGCTTTGTATTGTTACAATGTCGGTAGTACCGTGAAAAGGTTTTTGCCCCCTTCCTATTTTGATTTTTTGCATATTTGTCGCACTTAAAAGATTCAGATCAAACACATTTTTATATTAAACAAAGATAATGCAAGTAAATACAAAATGCAGTTTTTAAAT
>NW_015555756.1:1189793-1192193 GCF_001515605.1 Sinocyclocheilus anshuiensis
TAGTTGACATGTATCAGTCTGGAAAGGGTTATAAAGCCATTTCTAAGGCTTTGGGACTCCAGTGAACCGCGGTCAGAGCCATTATCCACAAATGGAGAAAACATGGAACAGTGGTGAAACTACCCAGCAGTGGCCGGCCGACCAAAATTACTCCAAGAGCGCAACGACGACTCATCCAAGAGGTCATAAAAGAACCCAGAACAACATCGAAAGAACTGCAGGCCTCACTTGCCTCAATTAAGGTCAGTGTTCATGATTCAACAATAAGAAAGAGGCGGGGCAAAAACGGCATTCATGGGAGAGTTCCCAGGCAAAAGCCACTGCTGACCAAAAAAAACACAAAGGCTCGTCTCACATTTGCCAAAAAATATCATGATTATCTCCAAGACTTTTGGGCAAATATTCTGTGGACTGATGCAACAAAAGTTGAACTTTTTGGAAGGTGTGTGTCTGTTGAACTTTTTGGAAGGTGTGTGTCCCGTTACATGTGGCGTAAAACCAACACAGCAAATTAAGGTTTTGGAGTGGCCAAGTCAAAATCCGGACTTAAATCCGACTGAGATGCTGTGGCAGAGTTAAAGAGTCCTTTCATGCTCGAAAACCCTCCAATGTGGCTGAATTAAAACAATTCTGCAAAGAAGAGTGGGCCAAAATTCATCCACAGCAATGTGAAAGACTCATTGCCAGTTATCGCAAACACTTGATTGCAGTTGTTGCTGCAAAGCGTGGCGCAACCAGTTATTAGATTTAGGGGGCAATTACTTTTTCACGTAGGGCCAGGCAGGTTTGGACAGCTTTTTTTTTTCACGTAGTGCCAGGCAGGTTTGGACAGCTTTTTTCCCTTAATCAATGAAATCATTATTTTAAAACGGCATTTTGTATTTACTTGCGTTATCTTTGTGTAATATAAAAAATGTTTTATGATCTGAATCTTTTAAGTGTGACAAATATGCAAAAAATAAAAAAAAAACAGGAAGGGGGAAAAATCTTTTCACGGCACTGTATATGTAAATAAACAATGTGTACTTCTCTGTGTGACATGCATCAAGATATCCCTGTTTATTTGTCAGCAAATTCCACTGAATGACGCAAAACACATCATTCTGCAGACTTTTGACAGCTCCAGGGCTTTTGTGAAAACTGCAGACTGTACTTCTGCATACTTCTGATATTCTTTCCAAAATCGAGTTGTTTTACACCAGTTAGTGGGACACTGCCAGTTTTTTTTTTTATATAAACCATTTAATAAATGAATAAATAAATAATAAAGGAAAGGTAAACGTACATCATATCCTCTGAGAACAGCCAGATGGAAGGATATGAGCTGCAGTGGAATGACACTGATGATGCCCTGCAGACAGTCCACTGTGTGAGGCAGTTCAATGGTCTTATATGCCATTTTGCTGATCTCTGGGTCATCCTGGCAACATAGGATGATGGGGCGGCCCTAAAAGATATAGACAAGATATGAGTCATCATAAAGTGTTGAATAATTGGACATATTTCAGAATACATGTGATGATTGTTACCTGTCTGGCTGTGACCTGTTCCAAGGCATTGTGGCACTTTTTGTAGCAAGCATCTCTCATGATGACCATGATGACCGGCATATGCTTGTCAATCAACGCCAATGGGCCATGCTTCAACTCTCCAGCCAGAATGCCCTCTGAGTGCATGTATGTGATCTCTTTAATTTTCTACAGGGCACAAAGACCATGAAAGTGTAAATGACTACACAAAGCACCTGATTATATGCTCAGTTATACTGCTCCAACTATACATTTCACCATACTCACCAGTGCCCCCTCTAGGCAGGTGGCATAGTTATAGCCTCGACCCATGACCAATAGAGACCTCTGATGGTGGAGCTCATCTGCAATGCTTTTGATTTGGTCATCAAGAGCCAGAACTTCCTTGATCAGCTCTGAATGGAAGACAATGTCAAAGTTAATTTTTATCTCAAAGCACTATTTAACTATTGCAAAAAATACAGAGTTCATTACAGCAATTATGTCAAATATACACCTGGCAGTTTTTTGAGTCCGTTGATGATCTCCAGTCTTCTCTGCTGCATTGAAAGCCTGTCTTCACTCATCATCAGGCCAAACATGATCAGAGACACAAACTGACTAGTGTAGGCCTGCGGATGATCGCAAGACACACTCAATTAATATGCAATTTATTGTACAAAATAAATAAATAAATACATTAATTAATTAATAAATACACAAAAGACAGGGGAGAGACAAACATAATAATAATATAATATAATATAATATAATATTTAATATATAATTAAGTTTACAAGTTTAATTTTGGGTCAGTGCGTTTTTTTAAAGAAATTAATAGTTTTATTCAGAACATGCATAAAATTGATCACATGTGAGCATTAATACTTTT
>NW_015555756.1:1192277-1192634 GCF_001515605.1 Sinocyclocheilus anshuiensis
ACATTAATACAAATAAATGCTGCTCTTTTGAACTTTCTATTCATTAATTAATCCTGAAAAAATGTATCACAGTTTCCATAAAAATATTAAGCATCACAACTGTTTTCAACATTGAAAATAATATGAAATGCTACTTCAAATTAAAAAAAAAATTCAGCTTTGCCATCACAAGAATAAATACAATTATTTTAAAATGTAATAAAATAGAAAACACTTATTTCAAATTGCAATAATAGTTCACAATATCACTGTTTTTTGTTCTGTATTTTGATCAAATAAATCCAGCCTTGGTGAACATAAGACTTCTTTCAAAAATATTACAAACCCCAACCCCAAACTTCTGAACGGCAATAATAT
>NW_015555757.1:0-1951 GCF_001515605.1 Sinocyclocheilus anshuiensis
ATAAGCAAAAGGCTACAAACTGATCAAACTGAATTATATGAAAACGGGTAGATGAGAGGTTGACAGGCTAATTGCCATCGCAGACACCGTCTTGAAGACTTCAAGTGTCAAAACGAACAAACTACTTTGGCCTATAGCCTAAATAACGTCCAGTGAGGGTGAAACTGTGGTGACCACAGAAGATTCCGTGATACCATCACGGAACTTGAGCCTATCAGAGGAAGCTAGCGCTCCAACAGAAGATTCCGTGATACCATCACGGAACTTGAGCCGATCAGAGGAAGCTAGCGCTCAAACGACTACAGATGCTTTGGGCATGGTGAAAAAATATTTAACGTGAAGTATTTTTGAAGTAGGTCTAAAAAAGCCCAGAATATTTAAAGTCATAGGCTTACGTTTCCAAATTAGAAAATGACGTCATCTGAGGCAGCGCTGGTGTTCAACCAGTGGATCCGTGTGTGGACCACGTAAAAAGAATGACTCCGATGCAGTTATATTAGAATCCGGTTATCCGTGCGTGGACCACGGCTGATGCCTGTCACTGACTTACATTGGTATCACTTCTGTGAGCCCATCACGGAATTTTCGGCGATTCCGTGATGCCACCACGGATTCGGATGTCATGGTCCGTGGTCATTACACGGAATTCTGTGAGATCAGGTTGTTGAGACGCAATGAGACGTCAACACACATCATACAACCTTCAGGTGACCACGGAAGATTCCGTGATACCATCACGGAACTTGAGCCGATCAGAGGAAGCTAGCGCTCAAACGACTACAGAACAATGCTTTGGGCATGGTGAAAAAATATTTCACGTGAAGTATTTTTGAAGTAGGTCTAAAAAAGCCCAGAATATTTAAAGTCATAGGCTTACGTTTCCAAATTAGAAAATTACGTCAATTGAGGCAGCGCTGGTGTTGAACCAGTGGATCCGTGTGTGGACCACGTAAAAAGAATGACTCCGATGCAGTTATATTAGAATCCGGTTATCCGTGCGTGGACCACGGCTGATGCCTGTCACTGACTTACATTGGTATCACTTCTGTGAGCCCATCACGGAATTTTCGGCGATTCCGTGATGCCACCACGGATTCGGATGTCATGGTCCGTGGTCATTACACGGAATTCTGTGAGATCAGGTTGAACAAACAGTGCTTTCAGTATTTAAGAGTATCTGAACATTTTCCTTTCAAGAGCTGTTTGTGATTTTTTTTCTTAGCTTTACTGTTGTTGATTATTATGATGACATAGAGAGCGGGCGATCTAATAAGCTGCATTCACACTAATGCACAGATCTCTTTTGAAATATAAGATGTGGTTTGTCCTGCCTGATCCTTTAAGACATAACTGACTGTGTTTACATTAATTTCGCGTCATAAAAGCATTTTGAGATGCAAGTATATTTAACCACTTAAAAGGAGTCGCGCACAGCCGCATGACCGAGCACTCTTCACAAAGCGCGCGTCAGCCGCACAGCCGCATGACCAAGCACTCTTCACAAAGCGCGCGTCAGCACGCGACAAAACTGAGGAGGTGTTCGTAGAGCATTTGTAAGGAAAATTACAACACTGCAAGCATCAGCAACGCGCGCGTTTCTCACAGCGCATCCTGTTCAGTGAAGCGCGCGAATGTCCTTGTAATTCGCTTCAACCTTTCGGAACTTTATTAAAGATTATTGTGTGGATGGTTCGAGTGGTGAGAGAGAGAGGGAGAGGGAGAGGGAGAGAGAGAGAGAGAGAGACACATCACAGTGGAGTCAGCTGTCTTAACCGTGGCTTGTGTACTGCTGCAAACACATACCAGCTTCATCACTGTGTCTGTCACGCGACTCTGTTCCCCTTTCGGGCTCTGGCTTTACATTTATTTTGAAAGCTGACGCTCGTGATTATGGTAAGGGGCGTTACATTTCCGACGAGTGCTTGCGGTGTTCGGCCAATCACAATGCTTT
>NW_015555757.1:3052-7462 GCF_001515605.1 Sinocyclocheilus anshuiensis
TCTGTCTGCTTAGGAAGAAAAAATGACAACCCCCTGAGCCCTGATTATGTACCCAGCATTTTTGCGCACATTTCAGCTGAACAGCAACAGAAAAGCATTTATGCCAACCTTAGGTTTGAGCATACCCAGCAGATGAAGCGGAAAAGGACTGAGGCGTTGCCTGACACTGACCTTGAGACTGTAGTGCCTTCCAGCAACATCAGTGCCACTGAGGATGACACCATGGAAGTACAGGCAGAATGCATGCATGATGAGCACAATTACTCCCAGGCCATTCATAGCCCAGACATTGTGGGACCATGCTCGAATGCAGCTTGCCAAGCTAGTCGAGGCACTGAAAAACGAGTGTACACGACTTAGAGCTGAGGTTCATCGTCTAAAGGGCAAAGTTGATGAGCTGTCTTTAAATGAAGAGGCCTTTAAAGGAAACGATGACATGGTACAGGAACTCACAGGCCTTCCAAGCTATGCAAAATTAATGGTTGTCTTTACTTTCCTGTCGGGATTTCTGAAATGTAGTCCAAGACTGAGTCCCTTTCATAGCCTTGTGTTAACACTGATGAGAATGAGGCGTAATTTACCTTTATATTTCTTTGTCTATTTTTTTCACATGTCTAAGACAAGTGTTTTCAGAATATTTAATAGTACATTAGATGTCATGTATGTTAGACTGTCACCACTTATATATTGGCCATCAAAACAACAAATTCAGGTCAGTCTGCCCATGTGTTTCAGGGATAACTTTAACAATTGCACTTCTATCATTGACTGTTTTGAAATATTTATAGAGAAGCCAAAGAGCTTGAGTGCTCGTGCACAGACATACTCTCAGTACAAGCATCACAACACTGTAAAATATTTGATTTCAATAACACCACAAGGTGTTATATCCTTTGTGTCAAAAGGCTGGGGTGGACGAACAAGCGACAAGCACATAACAGAAAACTGTGGATATCTTGAGAAATTATCACCGGGAGATGTCATTCTTGCAGATAGAGGCTTCAGTGTCAAAGATACAGTAGGCCTGTATTGTGCACAGTTGAAAATACCAGCATTCACCAAAGGCAAGCAGCAACTGCATCCACTGGAACTAGAAGCAACAAGGGGACTTGCTGCTGTCAGGATCCATGTGGAGAGAGTCATTGGCCTGGTCAGGAACAAATACACTGTCCTTCAGACCACCATGCCTCTGTCTCTCTGCCAAGGGGCCACTAAAGGACAACCTACCTCACTTGACAAGATGGTGACAGTTTGTTGTGCTCTTTGCAATATTTGCCCATCTGTGGTCCCCACAGAATAGACAGACAGTAGTTGCTTTCAACAATGTAAAATGTATATATTCAAATATTCCTTCCTACGGTAATAAGTTATTAGTCACTTTTTCCCCAGTTTTGGTTCCTATGGTTTGTTTAAATACTCCTGTAAACTCTGTACTACAATGCAGAACCAATTATTATATAGTTTTTCCTGTGCACTGCACAGTGCAATCTATGGTATTTGAATATGTATGATTGTGTTGTGAGATGAATGTGTACACAAATACATGACCATAAAGATCAAAGAAAAAACATTTTCGTTTTTGAATTTTATTAATATCAATAATGTACTACTGAGCAAAGATCAAGCTACATTTGTACTACTTGGAGATTATTTTTAACATTTATGTATATGAGACATTTGAAATCTCTCAGTAAAATGGTTCACAAAGCATCTTGCAAACAAAAGTTGATGACCTACAGGAGCTTCTTGCACTCTAAACATGTCCAAGTCTTTGGTACTCTGCTCAGCTTCAGACAAGACTTGTGGAAGTGTTTTCATCTGCATTGCTCAGATGTGCAAGAGAGGATGTTGTCTGCATTATCAACAGGCTTACCACAGTAACATCCCACAGGTGTCTTCTCGGAGGTTGCAGTGGCGGAGAGGCGTGGTACAGTAGACCATTTACCCAACAGCTCTGGTAGAATCCCTGTTCTAATGAAGTTCACCACCTTCAAATATGCCTCATCAAAAAAAAGATCATCAAATGGGATGCGCTGTATAAAAAGTTCTTGAGGTGTCCACACCACAAAATCACAGTATGCTAACTCTGCTACACGCATTTGGGCCTGCACTTGATACATGTAACTGTGATCTAGCTTTAGGCTCATTACACCTTCCTCAGTGACAGTCAAGCAGAACCGTGAGTCTTTGACACATTCATTTAGAGTGCGGTCTTTTGCGATGAAAGGACACTTGATCTCTAACACGCCAGGCTCATGGCAAGCACAGGTCACCACACCATCAGGTGATGCACCGATCCATGGCAGCTCCGGGTTAATGATAAGCCCTGATGCTGCAACATTGAGGTCTGCATGGAGATCCTGCATCGCCATCAGGTATGACTCTCTGGCAGTGTCCTCATTTACGAGACCCCATCTGATGAAAACAACAAAAAGTTAGCCATATAATTTTGATATTTTAGTGTACAATTCCTAGCCTAGCATTAAATTATCATTCCTGCACTTATATAAGGGCTGAACTTTTTTTAATTTATTTTTTAAAAATAATATCTAAGTGTGATTTTGACTAATATTGCAACTCTGCTATGATCTGCGATACTGTAAGGAATCATATTTACATAATTATTCTCATTTTAATTAAAAACAGAAATTGTGATTTTTGCAAGGATATGTATCAAACAAAGATGTTTTCTTAGTTTCTGTAGAACATGATGTGTAGGCACGGACCCTCTGCAGCATAACAATATATACCTTGATGCTTCAGTTGAAAACTGACAGGAGCGAGGATAACAAACTCTCTTAATCAAAGATGAAGATTTTTCTGTCCTGGCTGCCTCATGGAACAACGATGCAGTAACTCTTCCTGCTCTCTGATCAAACCACACGCTCGACTTTCTCTGTTCCCTGGTCTTTTCCTCAACTAACAAACACTCAAAAAAGAATTGAACTATCAAAAGAGCTGTAATTATCACAAAGGAATGAAGCTATTCTTAATGGATTAGGTGATGTTTATATATTGGGAATCTGACATTCTTATAATAATAACAGCTCTATTTGTATAGAATTTTTTAATAAAGGCAACAAAAAATGCTTCACATTGATTGTAGTAAAGCACTATTTACACTTGCTGATTGTTTTAACAACACACTTGTTTTAATGACAGCCATTCTCATTTCTTACCTGCTCCGGTGTGAGATGCAGCTCATCAAAGGTCTTGGCACCCTCCTCCAGCAGTGCGGGCAAATCCATTTCAAGTCTGGTGCTTGCATAGAGAGTGGTCAGAGGTGATGGCAGATCCAATAGTACAGTCTTGGGCATGTATCTGAGGGAGTGGCCTTCGATGACAGAGAGGATTGCACTTTTCTTGGGATTTGCCTCTTGGCCTTCACTTTGGTGGAGCTGTGCACAGAACAACTTGAACTCATCAGCAGATGGTCTCATGTGTGACAAATTGTCCTGAATTGCAACTTTCTCCTCGTTAGCGAAGATGTTAGACAACTCATCGTACTTCACTTTTTTCGTGCTCGGCTTTGTCCATGTGCATGGCTTCTCAGTGCATGCCTGTCCTTCTCTCTTGTCAACAGCAGCCAAAACTGTGTACATCAGTGCCGCAGCGTGGGAACAAACCTCTCCCAACCCTGCCATGCATGTACAATGTGCCATCACCACTGTCCCTTCCTCCTGCACCACTATCCATGGACATGTTGCTTTTGTGTTCAGAGCCTGGGAATGACTGACCTGTTAAGTGACAAATGTAGCATCTTTAATTACTGTGCCTTATAAAAGATAATCTCTTCTGAGCTTGTTCAAATATCTAACGATATGACAATTAAACTTGTGTGGTAGTCTATTGTTTTGTAGATTAGAAAAGGCATGTGGCCATGATTTGCATTTTGTTTAGCCGTATTTTCATGAATGCGCTTAAAAGATGCAAATGAGTTGGATGGAAAACCTATCTACGTGAAAGGTCGCACCTAGTTCTAAAACAAAACAAGAACATATATGGCTAACATTAACTCTAACGTTAGTTATCTGCAAGCTAGAGTGCCAATGTTAGCTAACCAGCTGTTAGCCCTTTAGCTGACAACTCGCTACTCGCTAACTAGCATGACTACTCTAGACTTTAATTTGATAATAGTTGACTCACTTACATGTCCTGTGATCACATATAGATTTTTTGTCTCCAGATACCATATCTTGGTGTCGTTCACCCATCCTGCAGCGGCGTATTGATAGGCATCTGTACTCTTGAAGGCCTTCAGGCTTTCTCCGGTGTATGGTGATGGATTATGTATAAGATATATATAAATGTCCGGAAAAGTAAGTTGGGGCAGACGCGTCGCAGATTTTAACGGACACAACACAGTTTGAGGCAATAAATAAGGATCGCAACCAATAACAGATGTTTTTT
>NW_015555757.1:7551-36615 GCF_001515605.1 Sinocyclocheilus anshuiensis
AAATACCCTGCCTCCACTATAGGCCTATGTTTGTCACATCATTATAAGTGTTTGATCACCACATTTGAGTTATCATTGCAAAAAATGTGTTTATATATATATATATATATATATATATATATATTCTGTTTATGTAGGCTATATACTGTATTCTATATACAGTACCAGTCAAAAGTTTGGACACACGAATGGGAAGTGTGTCCAAACTTTTGACTATAGGCTTACTGTAGTATAATATAGCCTACACATAAAGAATATCGGCCGATATATCGGTATCGGTCTTTTTTACACCCTAATATTGGTATCGGCATCGGCCCCCAAAAAACCCATATCGGTCGGGCTCTAGTTTAAATACAGTGCTTGAGCAAAAATTATTGTGTGACTGCAGAAGAACTAAACCTATTAATCATTATGTTATGTCCTTTGCTGGAATGTAATATCTGAATTCTGAAATGTCTAAGCCATGTTGCAGGGAATGAGCATGCTCTCTACATATAACAGTGGTTGTGCTCAAAGGGAAACCTCAGTCTCTTTCTACCCTAAACTCTATACACTCATAACGCAAAAAATAAAAATTGTAATTATATATGATATATGGCATGAAAGGTGTTTTATCTTAATTCTACTACGGAACTAGAACTTAATTTACTGCACTGCAAAAAGCCTATTCTTAACATTTTTTAAATTTTGTCTGATTTTCTTTTAATATGAGTTATTTTATCTGAACGCACTCACTTTTATATTTTTAATATAAACAAGTAAAAAAAATCTGTCCGTGCAGTTAAAGAAAATACTCTTTTTCAAGATGCATCCTATCAAAACAAGCCTAAATATCTTATGCAGTGTTGCTTTTGAAGTAAGTTTAACATGTTTAATAATTGTAAAATATTTTAGCTGGGAAAGAAGTCACGGAAGACTAATTAAAAACTCATTAGTAACTCTTTTTTTATTTATATTTATAAATATTTATTGTTAGATTAAAATTAGATTCATACCAGTATCTGTATTTAAACTACAGTATAAAAAGTTTGTAATTTTTACAGAAAAATTACAATGTACAGTGTACTGTATATTGTCACAAAAGATTTCTATTTCAAAATAAATTCATTTTTTTCTTTTCTTTTTCTTTTTCTTTTTTTTTTGCTTTTTATTAATCAAAGAAACCTGAAAGTGTCACAATTTCCAAAAAATATTAAGCAGCATAGCTGTTTTCAACATTGATAATAAATCAGCATATTAGAATGATTTCTGAAGGATCATGTGACACTGAAGACTGTAATGGCTGCTGAAAATTCAGCATTTAATCACAGAAATAAATGTTAAGTGTAATAAATAATATTTTTAAATGTATTAAAATAGAAAAACATTAAATTAAACTATAATAATATTTCACACTATTTCTGTTCATTATCAAATAAATGCAGCCTTGATAAACATAAGAGATTAAAAAATCATTAAAAATTTTACTGATCGCAAACCTTTGAACTGCAGTGTGTGTGTGTGTATATATATATATATATATATATATATATATGTGTATATTTACACTAGTCAACATTTGAAGTGGATCAAAGTTGCCAAATGCATTCTTGTCTTAGGACAACTTTTATTAACTTTTTTGATCCACTTCAAATGTTGACTACTGTATATATATATATATATATTGTGTGTGTGTGTGTGTGTGTGTGTGTGTATATATATATATATATATATATATATGCATGCATATGCATATAATGGGGTTGTATGTAGTTTAAAGGCATTTCCTGATGGTTACTGAAGTGTTCTGAATAATTGCAAGTCTGGTTATTAGATTCACAATTATCAGTCACCAAGTGAAAGTCATAAATCTGATTACTTGGAAAACTAACAGCACACCTGTCATTAACAAATCACATAATGTGAAGTACTATGGCTATATTTAAGGCTGTTCATTCAGTTAGTTTGTCTTGAGTACATTTTGTACGTGTGTGAACGGGTGGCACATGTGTGTTGGAAATTATTGGTACATACATAAGCATGAATCTGTTAGTGTATATGTTTTGTAGTGTGGCAGGGATAATTGGATCATTCAGGGGAAAGGACAAGTTAATGGACGGCAGTTTAACAAGACAAAGATTGCACAAGATGGGATTTCAAAGAGCAGAGAATCTATAGCCGCAGGAGTTAAGACAGAGCTGGTCACAGGCTGCCTTCAAGTGCCTGGCACTCGGCCCATCTCCTCTATTAGCGGAAGAGTGGCTTACAGCTACAAAACTAAGAGGATGTGCTATTTCTCACTTCAACAGAAAGAGACCACAGAGCGCTGAGATAAGCCACAATCAGATGCAGCGTATACGAGAGAAGACATGTCCTCCTAAGGAATTAATTCAGTTCTTTACGTTTATGTTCATGCCTGTTGGCCACAATTTAGGATAATTAGTAACGAGGATTTGTGAAGCATTATTTTAAACTTCTCAGGAAGTGTTAACTAATGAACTTGAATCAATTAGCAGAGTCTGTGTTGCTGTCAAAAATGTGTTGTTGAATCATTTGCTGCTGTATGTCTGTGTACAATATAACAAATATTGTATATGCTGAAAATAAAACACTGTCAACTGAGAAAATAAGTTCCATAGTTTTAAGCACCACAGCTTTCCAATCCAACAACATGAATATTTTGATTTAAAAACAAAGTCAATAAATAATAATAATAATAATAATTTTTGGTCATTCCTAAAGTGCAGTAGGCTACATGTCCCAATGATATGTGTTAATAATATTGGGTAAAATATTATAGGATGAAAATCTCAAAAATGAAAATATTATTAATTAGGGTTGTTTTTTCATAAATAAATACAAAGTAAAAAAGAGGGTCATTTCAATCACGCAGTCTCTTTTGAGCTCTTTTATACAGGATAAAGTTAGTTTAAGTGTTAAAGTTAGTTATAAAGTTAGTGATCAGTGAGTTAGCATATGGCATTTAACTCTTTTTGACTATTAAATGAGTATCACTTAAACTTATATTGCAAAGGGGAAAAAATCCAGTTTTCCCATTAAAGTAATCATTTATATAGCAAGTGCATGACATAAAAGTCAACATCTGCTCAAACTGAAGTGCTTACATGACTTAAAATTCACTCGTATTGTATGTTCACTATAATATAATTTATTTGGATCATTATCACTCATTTATTGCGGTTTCTAGATTTTTGGGTGCTTGGGTTTGTCTTTATGGTTTGTGTGTGGTTTAATAGTAAGAACAGTAGATGGCAGCATGGCATACCGTTAGGAAGGTTGTAAATTCCTCATTCATGATCTATGTTCCTCTGTCAAATGGTAAGATTCCCCAGGGCTACATGGGAATGGCAAAGCATGATGTCATCTGAATGGCCAATGAAAAAAAAGATGGATTCCTACATTCCTGTTCTATCTATTCCCCCACAATTCTACATGAAATCAATGCAAAAGATCAACACCAATGTAAAGTTATTATGGAGAATGAGCATGAATTTTGTCGTTTCATAGTGTTCTCCTTTTTCTTGCAGAAATGTATGAAAAATATGGTTTAAAGAAGCAAAAAGTAATTGAATCAGAAGGACATCATTGATTTGCGGGGGAATGATTCAGTTATGTTGGCTGCAGGGTGGGCTGACTGATTTCATATCCTGCCAGGAGAGTTAGACACAGAGTTTTATGGCATTGCTCTGCTTTTAACCATCATAAATAAGCACTTTCACTCCCTTTAATCTTTCAATGCGATTGATTTCATCCAGTGCTTCATTTGTCATTTCAAAGTGGAACAATTCAGGAAACAGTTACTTTAGTGCAGTTTAGTATTAATTATAAAAACAAACATTGTAAAAGTTTAGTCTTAATTTGATGTTCCCTTTGAGCACTTCAGCGCTGATTAATTGAAGTTCAAGACTTGGTGACTGGACCATATTTTCCTCCATAAATAAAATTATTTGTATATATTTACAAATTACAGAACCGTGCAAATCAGAGTGCTTTACTGGAGGAACGTTTTTTTTCTCTCTCTCTCTAATCTAACCATAGACAATGAATGGAAATATGAGGTCGACTGTCAACAACATGCTGGTTTCAGGGCAGACAGGGAGTTGGAGACAAAGTCAAGGGCAAAAATCTAATACATCTCAAAACTCTTCTTTTCAGGTCAAAAGCAACAAATCCCAGACCTGTCCTTGCAATGTTTCTATCATCTGTTGGGTGGATCCAGATGGGAATGTCTGTTTTAGGCCAGGGTGGAAGAGAGTAAGCCAGTAGCTGTGGAGTGATGGACCATTATCCCAGATCAAAGCAGGGCTCAGCAGGAATGACACAAGAAAACACACTAAGCCTGCTATATTAGGTAAACATGTGTTTGCCATTAAATACAGGCTTATGGAATATTGAAATGCCCACATAGTAATAGAAGTCATTAAATCATATGTACATTAAACTTCCCTAGTCCCTCACCCGTGGTAAGATCAGTAACAAGTGGTTTGTTGCTTTTATAAAACAGTTTAAGCAGCACTATTATAAAACATCAGTGACCCCAATAAATTTGTTATTGATAATTACCACAGGAAACAATTATTCCACTAACTGATGTAGTTGATTATATGGTTAGTTCCGGTCTTTGAAACTGATTGACTGAGCGTCATTCTGAGCGTGATTAATACATTCCGTCTATCTTTGTTTACGCATTTCAGACAGTTAGTTTGTGGTGGATATTGATGGAGTCATTGAATTATTCACTCAAACAATTAATTCAGAACAATGATTCATTCAGTTATGCTGCTACTGTGTTTTGTTGCTCAGTGATGATATAGTTAATAGTGCAACAGTCTGGCAATGGTAGTAAAAATACCTTTTATTTTCTCCATATAGGAGAATTGATTTTATTGACAACTTTAAAGGAAGACCTACTGTGAGCTATAAGGTTGTTAGTCAATGGTATATGCTGTGGTTGAAGCCATCAGACCGCATTTTCAACTTAATTTTTGAACTGTGAGTGATCACAAATCCTCTCCTGTGGCCTTATGGGATAGTAAAGTGTCCAAATGGATGTGCATTTCAGAATCTCGCTGGAAGTAATAGGTCATCCTGGGACATTTTGCTACTGTCTTATGAATACTGTGAATATACACAATATTATCATGCTAATTTATTTAATTATTTATTCGATAACATTTTAATAGAAACCTTGTAAGTTCAGTGAAGCTATCTACACTGTATGTTGAATAAATCTCTTATACTTCGCACATACATCTGCATTTTGTTGTTTATGATGAGAGAATTCGAGAGAGAGCAGAATTCAGTCAGCTAGCACGCACTCAACAACCAAACTCCGGTGTTTCAGCGATGACTCATCTGAATGCCTCTGATTGGCCATTGCATTCATAAAGTCAATGGAATCGTGTGTGATTGGTTATAACGTGCAACACTGTAAAAACGCAGAAAAAGAAATATGATGGAACAAATAAGCCCTAATATTAATTAGATAGTATTACTAGCCTGATGATGATGATAATAATAATAATAATAATAATAATAATCATCATCATCATCATCATCTTGCTATCGTCAAAGGTATCAGCCACAGGTCAGGTGTTATAGGGATATAGGGAGTCAATAAAGGATACTATCGTCTATCGGCACAACCCTAGTGGGCACTGTTGCAGTCTGCTGAATATACACAAAGTACCTAACTGGTAATATTGTGTGTAAAATATCACTCTTACAGTCGTCTTGTTGACGGTAATATCTGGTGTTCCACAATCTTGTTTTCTTCTTATATTACCTTTAACCACTTATGTGGGTATTTCTATATGATAAACAGGCAGGAATTCAATGACCTCAGATACTTTGATTGATGGAAGCCTTTCCTGATGTGGCAGCACTATGAAACAAGAGTTCCACTTCAAATAGAATTAGAGGACAGGAGCTTCTGGACTGTTAACCCCCTGTTGCCTTGAGTACCTTTACGTTAGGTACTTCTCGGAGGGGCTGGTGGACATAGCCTTGACATGATACCGTCCGCAGTTCAGCATATTCACACAATGTTACAGGCAGAGAGTTAGTGAAGCAATGACTGCAAGGCACTGGAGCAGCTGAGACTGAATAGTATAAAATGATTTAATGTTCCTCCCTCATGCCTACAGTGCCCTGTTTTCATTCTGTCACTCACGCATGAATCTACGAGGCAGGAGCTGAGAGTAGGGCAAGCTTGCATCTGTCATTTTACCAAGTGTCTCTTGCCCTTGTGCTCTATAAGTTTATCAGCGAGTCTCTTATGGAGCGGCAATCGTTTCCAGCATATTGGAGTGATTTCTTTTAGACTCAGTGAGAGAGATTGATTCTGTTTGTCATTCCTCCCTGCCCACTCTTGGAGGGTGTGTATGTGCTTGCATGCGTGAGAGCGTGTGTGTGTGTGTGTGTGTGTATGTACAAAGCCCCTAGGGGGACATGTTGATGGGGGAAAAAAATGTGATGGACTTATATTTCAATAATTTGCATTCAACTGCAAAAGTATTGTGATCCCCTGATAAACTTTGTGTTCTTTCGCAAAAAAATTATTACATTCCCTGAGAAACTTTGCACTCTCTCACCAAAACATTTGCGCTCTCTCACAAAATGATTGGATTCTCCTGGGAAACTTGTGTTTCTAAGTTCCATGGTAACAAAGAACAACCCTGCAACCATCCACTGCATGCTCCTCTTCTCAAGGGATCACTTAATTTTGCCCTCCCTCTCTTTTAAACCCACACTTTTCATATACAGTATGTGTAAAACAAGACCACTTAGCCTGCAGGATAATACAGCATGTGGAGAATTAGCAAATTAGCATCACCAAACAAAAAGATAAAATTAAATGAATAATACATTAACACAAACATCTATGTTGCTATTAAGCTAGTTTTGATACTGTTACAGTGGCCCTGAAGACATTAAGGGTGCTTTCACACCTGGCCCGTTGTTTCGGAACCTGGTGCGTTTCCCCCCTTAGCTCTGTTCGTTTGGGCATATGTGAACACGGCAATCGCGCCCGGATCCGCGCCAAAACAATCGGTCCGAGATCGCCTGAACGAGGTGGTCTCGGCTCGATTGAAAACGAACTCTGGAGCGGTTCGGTTGTAGTGAGAAAGCAATCCGATCTAACGGACCAAAGAACCAGGCTATATCACAATGTATAATGGGTAATTACATAAAGTTCCGTGAAAAGCATTAGCTTTGTTGTTTTGCTAATACTTCAAAATGAACCTATGAATGTCTATGGGTGAGCACGTATTCGCCATTCAAAATAAAAAAAGTGCACTTTTTCATTTTATAATGCCGTCTTATTGCTCTTCTTCCTAGTAGGTGCATTTTAAAAATGTTTTCCCGATGAATCCTGGACTCCTGCTCAAAGTGATAAATTAATATAAAAGACAGCTACAAAAAAAAAAGCTGTTGTCGTTCCATCCTGACAGATGACAGCCGTGACAGCTAAGTGTAATCCCGGAAAATAAACCGTGGAACTTTGACCAATGAGACAACAGTTTACTCGCGCGTGACTTGTATTAACAAATTTGGTCCGTTTAGAAACTTTGCCGTGTGAAAGCAAACCGCACCAAGAATAAAAAGCAACATTGTAATAATTTTAATCCCTGTTTCGGAACAAAGCAATCGATCTACAGGTGTGAAAACACCCTAAAACTACTGCCCCAGTGACTAATACAGTAGCAGCCGAGTTCCTCTGCACAACATGCACACACAAAGGTCTCGAAGGACATGTCTCCACGGAGACCAGAGGTCACGGCACGACTTCACCAATTACAACTCAAAGAGCCACAAGTGTGAAGGAGAGAGGTAATAAGAAGGTAAGAGACAGAGAGTGAGAAATAGCACAAAGATTAACTCATTATCTCAAAATGCTCATATAACTTGCTTGATTTTTCACAGAATTTTCATGCAGGAAAAACCTCACAGCTCAAGCTATGACAACTTTTTTCTTACTCTTTTACGGTATATATGAAATATATTATATAATATCTATATATAACATTTTATCTTAACACATTTATAAGGCTACCCAAAGTATGATGTGTGTGTGTGTGTGTGTGTGTGTGTGTGGTTTCATGCGTTACAATTTTTTTTTGTAAATTTAGTATAAATTTTAGTATTAAAGTTATTGGTGAATCATGATTTGTTCATTAAATCTTTCATATGCAGATTTCACATACAAATTTGTGCGTTCCATGCTTACTGAATGAGACCCTCTGTCTGTGATGTAATACTTGCGATACTTTTGTGATGGAAATAAAAAGGAGGGAAGGGAAATACTTCAGTGCTTTTGCAAGTAAGCTCAAAGTTTCTTGTGGGTATGCAATTGCAAGAGAACCATGTTTCATGGAAAGATAAATGCTTATCTTATCTTGTCTTTGAGTATAAGATGAGATTGACTTTCACTTACTGGGCCAATAATACGATAAATTACTGAAAGAAACTCTGCTGTTAAAGGGATGTGTGGTACAATCAGATCAAATATTGACTAAACGTTTTGGTATTTCAGCAGCTCATTTCTTATCTGTCTTTTGACTTTATTTACAAGTGCAGGAATAAATGACTCTAGAATATGGAGGGTTTTCCAATCCATAACTTTTAAAAAGTTCCAATAGCTGCCACATTCTCACACTTGCTGACTTAGAGAGTAACCAGTGTTCTAATAGCAAATTACTGTATTGCCGATAGCTTGCTGCCTTGGAAAACTTTGGAGCTCTGTACTTATAATTGATGCTGGATATATGTGGATAATGAGGTCTGATATGTGTCTGTGGATACTGTTGTTTGTTCATATTTTTATTCACTAGTTAAAAAATTGATGATGTCAGACAGTGCTGACATTGCTAACCATACTGTCGTGCTGACATTAATTTGGACTATATCAAAAGAAATATGTAAAATTATACATTGTGTAAAATGTGTAGTGCAAATATTATTATTATTATTATTATTAATTAGACTATTATTATTTATTTTGGCTTACAAGTATATAATTTATTTAAAATGTCTGTTAGTTCAAGGCTAGTTAAACAGTTTAAAACAGAATAATATTCTTCTGAATGATACTGCTAGTACTGCTTTCAGTGATATATTTAGATATTTGCCACATAGTACTGAAATTATACTGCACTGAAGGCATATAAGCCAATGTTGTCAGGCTGTTCAAGCGTCTCCCTCTTTTGACAAAATAGAGAATTTCTGGGGGTTCTATACATCTCTCTGTAGGTTTGAAGCATATCCCTGGTGTAATTAAAAGCTTTGATTAAGAATCATTTTGCCAGGCACTTTTGCCATACAGCAGACTCCAAAATTAATGAGCAAGGCTTCATCATCAAAACATCACAAACATCTCTACTAAAGTACTGAAGGCAATTAAAGTCACACTGCAATAAAGTGACTTTTTTTTTCTCTGGCAGAACAAAGATTTACTCATCTGCTGATACAAATGCAGTCAATGTGGCGTAATTTATCTACCTTATTTTAATGATACTCAGAAGTGTGATTTTATATCTACAAAACTTCTGGACTGGTGTTGTGTGAGTCTGTGTGGACTATACACTAGAGAACAAGTCACCGTTCTCCTATTTAAATCTGTCCATCTATAGCTCACTTTTTTATTTTCTGATCATGCAAGCTCAATCCCTTGTTCTTTTTCTTCTCCACTCTCTGACTTAAAAACACACTTGCATTTTAAAAGGCCAAATAATAGATGGAGACAGGAGAATTCCTCCAGTAGCTGATCAGAAGGTGTCTGTATTGATCCGAGGGCTCATGAATATGCAGGCAGGGTGATCAGATAAGTGGGCCGGCTGCCCTCACTGCCTCTGGTTATTTTTCCACTGCTTTCCATTCTGAGCTGTTACTGAACAATAAAAGTACAAGCTCAGGGTGATAATAAACCTGGTGCTGTCGTGATAAACAGTCTTTGCACTAGTGTTGAGGGATAAATGTAACTACATAGTGTAACTCCTTAATAAAAGTAACATTTTTATATGGGGAATATATATACAGGTGCATCTCAATAAATTAGAATGTTGTGGAAAAGTTCGCTTATTTCAGTAATTCAACTCAAATTGTGAAACTCGTGTATTAAATAGTGTTGCGTTTATAATTTTGTTCAGTGTATATAGCAATTATTGCAATTAATGTGGTGTTTTTGTTTTCTCCATAATTTGACTCAAAGCTTCTGTCTTCCAAAATGGTAACACTAAGCTTACTTTTGTATGTATGTTTGTTTGTTATTTTTACTGGTATATTTTATATTTTACTTTGAAATATATATTATATAATATACTATAACTTTTGCACAGTAGTGCACTGTAGTAATCTGAGAACATAATGCACATAGCTTGTTACAACATGTACTTAGCATTTGCTTTGCATCTTTATTTATTTATTTAATTTGTCATGCTTTGCATTGACATTTGTAAAGCCTCATGTTTCTAATTGCGTCAGCGGACATGTTTTCCTCATTTGTGCAGTTGGTGTACATATGTTTTGTATAATGCACACATGCCCCTCCATGTGCTGTGTCTGTTTCTGCAGCATCAAAGCAGCTTGGTGAGATTAGATTTTGGAGGAAGCTGCACAAAGTTTGTTTAAAATCAGAGGCTGAACAACGCATCATTTACTGTGTTTACATGCACATGAATATTCTGAATTTAATCAGAATTTGGTCATATTCCAGTTATCTACTGTATGCTCATGTAAAGCATATTAACCTTATTGACAATGATTTTAGTTTCTCTATGCCTGAATAAAGTAACTGGAATATGACTAAATGGAAAATGACTAAACTAGTGCAGTGTAATAAATAGTTCTAGCAGGTTACTCTCTGTTCTTTGTTTAGCAGGTAGTTTGTGTAACTTTCTAGGGTATAATGAAGTCATCCAGTGAGGTGACTCAGGCTGACCTCTGAGACACATTGTCATTGGATGCTCCCAGGCCCAGCAGCAGTCACAAAATTCAGAGCAGACATATGGCCATGCTGTGCCCCACCAAATGCTCAGAGAGAGGTTTAGGCCCTGCTCCAGGACTCCAAGCCAGCTACTCTGGGCATCTGACCCCTATCGCAGCTCAACGGATTATGCTGATTGGTCGGGAGAACAGAAGGGTCATCGGAATGGCCACAGGGCCCAGGGCTCCGTCCTGTTAACTGTGATTCACTCGTTACAGAAGCGCTGTTTAGACTCGCAGAGGGAGGGAGGGATAACCTAGAGCAAACCACAGAGAAAAGAAGAGAGAGAGACACAGCAGGGAGACAGAAGAACAGACAGATGGGTCACCGGAAGGGCTACCAAATGCACAGCTTTGACCTGTTAGGGTTAGGGTTAGTCATTTACTTATAACACAAACACTGTTCAGACAGTAGTACGTAGGATTTTGTTTTACAGGAATGTTTAGTGTTTTTTTTCTGCTTGCAGAAAACAATTAGTGATTTTAACAGATACTGTAAGTTCTAGAGATAATAGCATACTGCTAGTCTTACTAATTCTGTAGTATACAGTATATTTGTCTGTATGCATAGAGTATACATGCATATAGATGACCTGCTATGTTTGCCAAAATGTGCAGTATATAGCAGAGCACACTATAGAATGAATGAATACATATTCTCTCAGAGATGACGAGAGACGAATCTACTTCAACATATGCTGATAACGGTATATAGATAACTGTTTTCATTTATTCCTTTAATATTTCTCTTGTGGCCCGTACAAGAAAAAAAAAATGAGAAGAAAGGTATTTCGTGTTAAACAGGTTGTTTTTGAAAGTCAGTGCTTGAAATAGGCTAAAGCTTTTTATTTTATTGATTTTTATTGATAACTGCAGTGTTAATATTTTAATCATAGGCCTATAATTCATTCTACAATAGACCCGTTTTGAAAGACCTTTTTTTTTTTTTAACAATTGAGGAGTAAATAGCCTAATCTTTTGTTATCCTCGCAGCGCGTCAGTTATGCGGTAGCCTAATATTACGGGGCAAATTAGTTGTAATTTTAATTTAATAATAGGCCTAAAAGTAATTTCATAATAATAACAGGCATAATAAAAATAAGAATGTAACAGGCCTACATTAATTGGAAATGCCAAATCCTCTTAATATTGCCAATAATTGATGTTTTGACAATATCTCTGGCTATCGTCAATACAAGATAATTGTCTTTCGACGCACCCCAGCAAGGGGAGGTTATTGCGGGGCAGACAGCACGTTGCCTGTTACATTGTTTGTTCTGCCTTGTTCAGTGCAGTGGCACTGAGAACATTATATTTCACACACTTTAAGCTCTTTTATTTTACAAATTTAATAGGATTAGTCCAACGAATCGTTCGGTTTGTAATGCGTACTGAACCGAAAGCCTTGTACCGAACGGTTCAATACAAATACGTGTATCGTTACACCCCTATAGCTGATGTCTCACTGCTTGTGACTGGCAGTCTGTTTCCCATAATTCGTTTTCATTTCATATTATTCCTGTGAAACTATGTAACATTCATTTTGAACAAGGAAAATGGAGTAATTTGATTGTAACTGAAAATGTGTGGCTCATTTCTCGCTCTCAGTCAGACATGCTCATAATAATTTACAGCGTGTGCTGAGGTTGCTTATAAAATGCATAATAGGTAATACAAAAGAAATTCTCTGACACTCACAAACACATAAACGCACAACCTATAAGTTCATTTGCACCTCCCTCTGTTTTGCTGTTGGGAAATTGTGCTGTAAAATTTGTTATACAGGAATGTCATGCTATTTGGTTCATTGGTTTTCTCATACAAGTGTGAGAGGTTCATGATTTTGCCCTGGAGCTCTTCTTAGTTGCTCAACCGACATTACCCCACATATTTTCCTTCTTTTTCCATTAAGTTCACAATTATTTGCCATTTCCTTTTATTTGATATGTTTGTTTTTTGCTGCTAATTATCCAATTCATATATGTTGTGCTCCATTAACAAATATTCATTGTGGGTCAGTGGAAGAACATATATATCCTATATCTCATGGGGAATGGATGGGGAGCAGGCCTGGTGCATTTTGGGAACAGGTTGAGAGTGGGCAAGGGACAGCGTGCCCCAGATCCATCGGTGCTCTTGTGGAGAGCAGGGTTAAGGGCCAAAGAACATGCTGCACCACACTGCCTGTATTCCCAGAATTGCAATTTAAAGGTCACTGCTTTTAATTAGAATGTGGGGGAAAATGATAACAAATATTTGGTCTTTACAAACCAGTCATGATCCAGGAATATTTTACAGAAAAACAGATGTGTATATTATATGGTAAAGTGTAAGGATGATAAAGTAGAGCATAAATAAATATTCTATTTTTTAAATGCTTGTTATTGATGTCACAATGGCTACATTCACACTGCAAGCATTAGTGCTCAATTCCAGTTGATTGCTCGGATCAAATTTTGTGTATGGCTCTTCACATTATAATTTTTAAATGTGGCTAATATCAGATTCCAGTGTGAACGAATGACAGTGCAGAACTGACCCGTATGCGCAAAATAACGATAACGATACGGCATGAAGCGAGCTTGTTATACAGACATAAACAAGGAGGCAACAGAGTAAGCATTTACGCATTCATTTATAAGCTGATGTGCCGCAGAATCCAGTCAATTAAAATGAGGACAAAGATGAGAAAGAGCAAAGTTTTTTTTTTTAATATTTAATGCAGAACCCCTTAAGTTTAGCTTGTATAGAGCTGTCACTGTAATACTTAGGAGTACAAAAACTCATTGTCTCTCCACTGACTACATCCACAACTTTCTGTCATATTCACAGAGTGATCAAAGAAATACTGGTATGTCAAATCTTTGGCGTGACTTCCGTCAGTGCGGAATTATGACGAATGTTGATCTAGAGTGATGTAAAAGTTGCATGAATTCCGTTTTGACTGTTCAGACTGCAGCCGCATTGCAAAACATCTGACCTGAATCAGATTTAGCACCACATATTGAAGTGGACTAAATCAGAATCAAAAAGACCAGATTCCATGTGGTTTGTGCTATTCACACTATCATGAAACTAAACGATCTGAGTCACATATGAGCAAAATAATCGACCGCATTTTCATGCAGTGTGAACGTAGCCAATGTGACTAAAAACTGAATTTTTCATAATTGTCTTTTTATCCCATAATTCTGAATGTATATCTTTAAATTGTGAATTTTAAAATGTTATTTCACCATTACATGTTTTATTATTTTACTCTGAGGCAGAAATGATCTTTAGATATGTACTCCAGTATTAAAATATATTTTTTAAATATTTCTGTGAGTAGCTAAAATATCCAAATGTTCCTAATTAAAAAATACCCCGCAACATACATCAGCCCTCATTACCCACACTGTCTATCACAGGGTCAAGGCCTAAGGCTCTCGCTCGCTCTCTCTCCCTACACATACACACCCATGTGCACTGACATAAGTTGTAACATGCTCTCACATTCTCTCTCTCACAGACTTAAACACACACACTCGTGGAAAAAAAAATTGCAGTGGAATCGCCCCAGGAGGTGTTTGGAAGTCATCAGTAGTGCATAAATAATGAATGTATCTCTTGCACACACCCTGTTGTGAAAGTTTGTGTTGTACATTGCTCTCTGATTTAGAGGGGTGAACAGGGACTGTAGCTAAATGTCGGATGAGAGTCAAGTCAAGTCAAGTCACCTTTATTTATATAGCGCTTTTAACAATACAGATTGTGTCAAAGCAACTGAACAGTTCAGGGCTGTGGAGGTCCTTTCTAGGTGCTGATCCACCATCTGGTCTGAATATGTACTGGATCCGGGTGACTGCAGTGACCATCTGATCTGGATACAGACTGGATCTGGTGGCTACGGTGACCTCGGAATAAGAGAGAAACAGACTAATATTAGCGTAGATGCCATTCTTCTAACAATGTAGCAAGCACATCGGGTGTTATGAGAAGTGTTCCCGGTGTTGGTTGACCTAATTAATGCAGCCTAAAAATCCTTTAACGGATTTGAATATTAGAAGCATATTAGTGTGTTATGTGTAAGCCAGGTTAAAGAGATGGGTCTTTAATCTAGATTTAAACTGCAAGAGTGTGTCTGCCTCCCGAACAATAGAGAATAAGACCATTTGGGATGTGACTGCAGATGAAAGAGTGTGTTTGAAAGCTAAATGCAGTTATCACCCAGGATAGTGGAGGGTGTCTGCTAGCATAGCTGTTTCATAAAGGGATAATTCACTGATAATGTGATTGGCTTTTGGCCACACTGTCAACATGCCAGCTAGGTGGTTCAAATAGACTTGTAGAGTGTAGGTGTGTGTGTGTGTGTGTGCGAAGCATCCTGCAGCCTTGCTCTGTATGCTCTGTAATTGCTGTCTCATGCTCACTGCGCTTTCCAGCATTTGATTTATACAGCATTAGACACACACGCACCAAAGTACCAGGTTTTCCATCATCAGTGTGTCCTTACATAAAGTTTGCCAACTTTTATTACCTGTTATTTAGAGCCATAAAAAGTTTTTTTTTACTATGCTTGTAAAACCATTTTGAAATGCAGAATGTAGAAATGATTGGAGAGTGTGTGTGATGGGGATTCGGATTGTTTGTATTTGGCTATGCATATTCAGATGGGAAAAATAGTTTAACTGAATGCACCAATTTAAAAATTATTGCTCATACCGATGTGCTAGTAATTGTATCATGTTTTGGCAGATAACTCATATATGGCCAAGTGTTATTTTACTATAATTTATCTACTGTTATAGTATTTATTAATATTTTGAATTAGCTTTTTTTATTTTATTGTTAACATTTTAGTAATTTATATGTATTATATTTATTTTAACAAAAACTAATTTTAATAGTTTATCACTTTTTTTATATTAATGTCCTGTATTATTTTGTCTAAATAGCAATTAAACTGAAAACTAAAGTTGTTTTTTTTTTTTAAATGCAACAAGTGAATTTATGCATTACAACCAGTGTTGGGCAAGTTACTCTGAAAATGTAATCAAATTACTGATTACTCCTTTTAAAAGTAATCACGTTACTGTTCTGATTACTTTATTTAAAAAGTAATTAGTAATTAGTTACATTACTAGTTACGTTACTTTTTTCTCCATTAAATTTATGAAATCCCAGCATACCCGCTCCCAACAAATATTTGTTATTAAAGCATCAACATTCACAGAACACTGTTATTTTTAACTAAAGCAAGCGGCTTCTGCGTGCATGGTTTGGCATGGCAGAATGCCAGCAAAGAGCGCTGCATTTATAATCTCTAAAAGACATCTCAGTTCATCGCAATCTCACAAATCTCTGTTATAACACAATAAATATATGCATAGTGAATCTTTCATAATGTCTACAATTCGTGTGTTATAATGAGAGGATTCGTGAGCACGCAAATTTCAGCACTGTATTGCTCAACGCTGCAAACACGTGTTGTAGCCTAAATAGAAACTCTGCTTACGGTTGCACCTGTTAATCGTTTATATTTTATATTAGTTCATGTTGCTTTTGTGCAATAGACGAATAACAATTTATTTGTTTTAGATATTTTATGTTTAGATATTTCTATTTTGCGGGAGCCCCGTGAATCATTTTATTCTCCCGCATCCCGCACACATACGAGTCTCTGCACTCGCCTATCAAGTCTTGTCTCGCGGCGCACTCTGTTGCGTCGGGTCGCGCGGGAGCAGGTCTCTAATCCACTGCCACTTGACTCGACAGTGCGTGTGCTACATCCTATTTACAATCTAGTTACTAAGTAATGCGTTACTGCCCAACACTGATTACAACATAATGTACAGCATAAAAAAATAGATATCAGGTTTGAAATTACATTTAACAATTTTAAATAATTAGTCTTTAAAAGATTAATTTCAAGTGAGTGTTATTATGGCAAAGGTAATTTAAATGGAGTGTGTATGGACAGTTCAGCGGAGGTCTGACTTGTGTAGTTTAATTTGTGTTTTAGCAAGCCTTGAAGCACTAGTTCAATGAAGCATATAGTCTTTGCCTTGAGTTGGAAGTAATGGTGATTGATGATGTCATTAGATTATAGAGACCATAGAGACCTGATATGTTGAAAGAGTAGATCTATGAGGAGGAAACACATCTCAGTCATGTCTGCAGTATATGCAGTATAAGAATCGTTAGGATGGTGATAACAGAAGTGAATCATCCGTCTTTAAATTGTTGCTAGCCTCTTAACCCAAGACAAGGCGGCTTTTCAAATATTATTTACATTGATTATTATAGAATTACATGTATGCTGAATAAGACAAAATAAATTTACATGATCAGAGCTGGATTAATGATGTTCAATGATGTATGTACAAAGGTACATACTGTGTGCAGGGGAGGACTGGAACTTAACAGCAACCAGGGACTTAAATATATATTGTAACATGTTTTCTGGGCATGTTTACACTTGGCAGGTTTGGTTCAATTAAAATGAACTCTAGTGTGATTGGTCCACAGACCAATAGTGTGTTACCTTGGTGCGTACAAAACAAGCAGACCAAGACCCACCAATTTAGGGGGTCTCGATCCACTTCCAAATGAGCTGTGGTGCGATTCGACTGATGTATGAATGCAACACCGACCAAAGACATCGAATTAAACCATAATCAGGACATGATGTTTTAAGATGTGACCCTAAAAAGGACAAAATGCTCAACAAAAGCTGTTGCCCATTACAGTTTGGTACAGGCATTGGAATCACGTCTCCTCACAGCAGATCTCTGTGTAACAAGTTTGTGGAGCTGTTTTGACTCCTTTACACATTTTATAAGCTATTTGTGAGTTATAAGCTGGTAAAAAGTTCCACCATATGTAAACACATACAAAGGAGTGCATTTAAAGCAATTAACACAATATTTAATACACATATTAATACACATATTTAAAAAAATAAACCATATAAAAGCCTACAAATCTTGTTACGAAATCACAAAGACACATGTTCAATTCCCATATCATTACAGTTCATTTTTCAGTAAAGTAGCTAGTACCAAGGGTGCATCTAAAAGCATGTTTTTAAATAACCATGTTGCATGTGAAGAGCCTCATCAGTAGGCAGATAGTAGGAAAAGTGGAATGGGGCTGCTGGCAGCAGGAGAGATGTGTAGCATAGAGAGCAGCTTGGAAACAATTACCTGCTAGGACAGAAATCATTTTCAATAATCCACTGCCACTTGACTCGACAGTGCGTGTGCTACATCCTATTTACAATCTAGTTACTAAGTAATGCGTTACTGCCCAACACTGATTACAACATAATGTACAGCATAAAAAAATAGATATCAGGTTTGAAATTACATTTAACAATTTTAAATAATTAGTCTTTAAAAGATTAATTTCAAGTGAGTGTTATTATGGCAAAGGTAATTTAAATGGAGTGTGTATGGACAGTTCAGCGGAGGTCTGACTTGTGTAGTTTAATTTGTGTTTTAGCAAGCCTTGAAGCACTAGTTCAATGAAGCATATAGTCTTTGCCTTGAGTTGGAAGTAATGGTGATTGATGATGTCATTAGATTATAGAGACCTCACAAGGCTGATATGTTGAAAGAGTAGATCTATGAGGAGGAAACACATCTCAGTCATGTCTGCAGTATAAATGTAGCCTGAATCGTTAGGATGGTGATAACAGAAGTGAATCATCCGTCTTTAAATTGTTGCTAGCCTCTTAACCCAAGACAAGGCGGCTTTTCAAATATTATTTACATTGATTATTATAGAATTACATGTATGCTGAATAAGACAAAATAAATTTACATGATCAGAGCTGGATTAATGATGTTCAATGATGTATGTACAAAGGTACATACTGTGTGCAGGGGAGGACTGGAACTTAACAGCAACCAGGGACTTAAATATATATTGTAACATGTTTTCTGGGCATGTTTACACTTGGCAGGTTTGGTTCAATTAAAATGAACTCTAGTGTGATTGGTCCACAGACCAATAGTGTGTTACCTTGGTGCGTACAAAACAAGCAGACCAAGACCCACCAATTTAGGGGGTCTCGATCCACTTCCAAATGAGCTGTGGTGCGATTCGACTGATGTATGAATGCAACACCGACCAAAGACATCGAATTAAACCATAATCAGGACATGATGTTTTAAGATGTGACCCTAAAAAGGACAAAATGCTCAACAAAAGCTGTTGCCCATTACAGTTTGGTACAGGCATTGGAATCACGTCTCCTCACAGCAGATCTCTGTGTAACAAGTTTGTGGAGCTGTTTTGACTCCTTTACACATTTTATAAGCTATTTGTGAGTTATAAGCTGGTAAAAAGTTCCACCATATGTAAACACATACAAAGGAGTGCATTTAAAGCAATTAACACAATATTTAATACACATATTAATACACATATTTAAAAAAATAAACCATATAAAAGCCTACAAATCTTGTTACGAAATCACAAAGACACATGTTCAATTCCCATATCATTACAGTTCATTTTTCAGTAAAGTAGCTAGTACCAAGGGTGCATCTAAAAGCATGTTTTTAAATAACCATGTTGCATGTGAAGAGCCTCATCAGTAGGCAGATAGTAGGAAAAGTGGAATGGGGCTGCTGGCAGCAGGAGAGATGTGTAGCATAGAGAGCAGCTTGGAAACAATTACCTGCTAGGACAGAAATCATTTTCAATGAAATGGGCACGTGGAACGTAGAGCGGGTGCAATCCAGTAAAATCCCAGTACAAATAATTTTTAATAGGTTAGTGGAGTGCACGCTATGAGCCGCACCCTGTGCTGCTTCATGGAACATTGCTTATATCGTTGGCTATATACTGGGACAGTCCTGGTGCTCCCTATGACCCAGTGTCATTCTGTTTAATATCAGTGACTCTTTCCAGTGTGTTTTCTTAGTCTAATCATGAAGAGTGCACTCAAAGACGTGTATGACTGTATGTAGTCACCTTCATGTCTTCAAGAACATAAATTCTCTGTTTTGCGGTGACTGATCGCTGACATTTCACTCACTCCTAGTTTAATATGTTAATATCTAGGCTGACCTGCTATTCAATTCCATGTGACCTTTTACCAGCCTGAGTCTTAATTGAGAGGTTTATAAGTGCCATTTTTCAGCTAGTATGATGGAAGCCACAGTGTAAAAGAACCCGAGAGCTCCTCACATTGGAAGCTGATGAACATACCCTCATTTTTGAAAAACTATTGACATTTTAATTAGCGCTGAACCGATGTCAACTCAAGTCACCTTTATTTATATAGCGCTTTTAACAATACAGATTGTGTCCGGGGCTCTGCCCTCTCTCCCTCTTTCTCTCTATTTCTCTTTCTCTGTCCCTTGGGTAACATTTTACATACATGCTGGGTACAATTAATTGTTTATGCTTTACCATCCTTCATCTATTTTGTAACCAATTCAAGTGTAACCATAAAATGTTATTAAACCATTTGAATTATTAATTATGAGCTAACTCGTCTTGATTTAAGGTTAATATTAAAGTGCTACCTATTGCAATACAATAGTCACTCAATAGCAATGCTCTCCCACATATTTAGCAACTTGACGGAGCTCAAACTCAAAACACATGGCAGCAACAAACAGATGTGAAAATACTGCTCTCATAAGTGTCTTTTTAATGTGCTCTGTGTGGTAGTTATGAATATTGTGCAGGTTGAGATATGGACCAGATAGATGGGCAGAGTCATACAGCTCAATAAAACCAGTAAAGAATATACTAGGCAAATAACATATGTAAATGGCACTCTGAACAGCCATATCTCCTTACAGAATGACCCAGAAAACAACGTTTTAGAGGAACTGAGTTCCAGCCTTTCTTCAGCTTCAGAAAAAAAAAATGTTTGTCTGTGACCTTTCTGTGTTTCCCACATTGGATAATAGTTTGTTGTTTTTGTTGTGAAAAAGGGCAGCATTGAAATGCTCTGTTCCAAAACTTGTTTTTATTCTATATTTTTGTGTGCTATTTGTGTTTAAGCGTATTTAAGTATCAAGCCTTCCGCTTTGCAACATGCTAACATCAAACTCTATTGAAATAGGTTTTCTTTCATATGCTATGCTAGTTGTATGGCACTTGAAATTGCTGCCTATGTAGAGCAATCCAAATCGGTGGCTTATTCGGTGTGAAAATTTGGTGTTATAAACATTTTAATTTGAAAGAGCGGCTGTTCATTCATACTGACACAAACACTTACATACCATCATTGCGATATTTTTTCATGGGTGGTGATCACAAACAGTCTATTTTGCTAAACAACAGTGAATAGAAAACAAAACCATCTGTCTTGTAGGCCTATTTGGTGTTATTTGATAAACACCATAGCAAATACAAAAATCCAAACAACTGTTTGAAAACATTGTTTGACTTTCTTTTCTGTGACAAGTGGGTTAGAAACAAAGTTGAGCAGCGCTACTATGTGTACTGTAGCAACCAGGGTAACTGCTGAATTTCTTCTTTTCTATAAGTGCCACCTACTGTCAGAGAGTAAATTTGAATATTCATTCAGCCCATATGCTGTTTTTTTACACATAGGTTTAAATGGACAAATCATATGTGAAAATTGGACTGAAATTTTATAATATTTATGTTCGAGTGAATAGGCTTTTAGGATTTAGGATCCTTAGAGTCAAACTCTGTTGAATACATACATGTAGGCAACTCCATGCACCACCTAAATAACATCACACAAAAAACCAATTGGTCACTTATGAGGGTTCATGAGAATAGTATGCAGCGGGGCAGCTCACGAGGAGCAAAAACAGTAAAACAGAGCAAATGTTTTCTTAAATTCTCTCTCTAGAGTGGTTTCGGGTGCTCCGGGTGTGTGTTCACGGTGTGTGTGTGTTCACTACTGTGTGTGTGCGCACTTGGATGGGTTAAATGCAGAGCACAAATTCCGAGTATGGGTCTCCATACTTGGCCACACGTCACATCACTTTTCTCTGTGTTCCCAACCTGTCAATCATTCTAAAGAAGAGTCCAGACAGTTGCTTTACTTCCTGTTCTGTGCCTGAGGAAGAGGAGAATCATAAGGAGGAAGAGGTGATTCGGAGGCTTGTCTGAAATGGCAGTAGGTTGATGGGGCAGGTGAGGCACAATTACCTCCCTGTGCCACCCCACAGAGACCGAACATGACAACTGCTGTCATATCTGCAGAAGCTTTCCTCTAAGCTCTTCCAGGAGAGCACCACCATGAAATGTCACGTCGTCTCCTTCTCCTGTCCACCCTCCAACACCTCAATATGCTGTCCTGAGGGGGAAAGCCCAGACATAGGAAGATGAGGAGGGAAAAAATGGAACCCAAACAGCCTAGAGGGTTCTAACCATTTAAGATAGAAAAACAGAATTGTAGATGAGTAAATAAAAACTCGTCAAATCCATTCACTTTCAAAACTGTGGAAATATTCACATCTCAGGGACACCATATGAATCATAATGACTCAGAATTCAATCTACTATTCATTGCTCTGCAAGGCATAATGAAGCAGTTGACTTTTAGCAGTACTTGCCCAGGCATTATTGAATAATTCTTGGCGCATTGTCTTCTCTCTGTTTTGTACTGTGGCACTAGCATAGTTGTGACTCAAAAGGAGGATTGACTACTTCTGAACCCTAAATGGTTGGCCAGGACTCCGCGGGAAAGATGAAAGTAGCTGGGTCTTTTTGAGAGAGGCTTTTTTTTTTATGAAGTCCCTGTGACTTTGCCCAACTGGGTTTCTTAAGGTTGAGGTCAATTTTATTATGCTTATGTCTTTTGACATTTTTTCAAAGACCTGAGTTATGAGTAATGTTAATATAGCCTGCCTTGTATGCGAGTGTAGGATGTGTAGTCTAATGGCATATTTTTAGTTTTAGATTTTAGTTTAGCATGCAAAGACTTGGGTTCAAATTATTTTTGTAATATAATTATTTTAAAGATAAATATACAGTTGTGGTCAACATGTTACATACACTTTGCACTATATGTAAACTTTTGAACAGAATGAAGATGTGTAAATTTTTCTTATTTTGCCTAAATATCATATTTTTTTCATTTAGTACTGCCCTTCAGAAGCTACAGAAGATACATATTTTTACATATACTTTGCATCTTTATTAAATAAAACTATTTAATATTATTTAAATAATTATAATTAGTAGTTCAATAATTTAATATTTAATCTGTTATTTAATGTGTGTGAAACAGTCGTTATATTTATATAACTATAGTAATACTATTTTGCTTGTATTTTATGTAATTGTACAGTAAATTCCTCATTGCTGCTAAAGACATCATGGCTAATTAATTGAAGTGTTAATATCAGGTGATACAGAAGTACTATATTTAGCTGTAATTCCCTTGGTTTCTGTATTCAGTGCAAATTAAATCTGTGTGAAGTGGAGGTGTAAAGAGAACACAGAAATATGTGATTGCAAGTGTTAAGGATCAGTGCAGTTCCACGTTTTAAGTGGGAGACCTGACTCTACCTGCACTTTCAGAAAACACCTTCAGTTTAGCTCTAATGCTGCAAGACATGCTGAAGGATGTGGCATCTCTGCTGGGGATCTTGTTGACACTGTTTGAGCAGAGGCTCTTCCTCATGTCGAAAGGAATCACTGCTGTTTGGACTTGACTTGTCTGAACCACAGAGCTTGATTAATCAATGCTGAACTTTACTTCACCTGTGGATCCCAGTTAAAATTATAAATTTTATTTTTTTTATTTTATAATTGACACAAAGCTGTATGGTGTGTGCTCATTTTACAACTGGCAGACATAGAACCTGAAACAGAATAATATAGATAAAATGCAATTTGCAGAACAACAGGCTACTGTACAATTGATTTCTACTGAATCCAATACTGGATAGTTTTTCCCCTCGGTATCTTCGTCTCTTACAGGTCTCTGGCAGTGTATAATGAGCCTGACGCAAGGGCAATGAGGTCAGGGCTGAGCAGTTCAGATTGTCTGAGTGTTTAATGTACCATCAGTACCAGACATCCTGGGGCAGAATCACGTCACAGTGAGCTCAGAGCACTACATTGTGCCTTACTGTGTGAAATTTAAAGAAGTATTTTTCATAAATCTGTATATCAGACTTTCAGGGTTCCAAGTCCTGTGCTTCTGGCTTCTATTGAAACAGCGTACCGGCGCGTATGTTATAGGACCATATCAGTAGCAGCAGTGCTTGAAGTGGAAAAAAAGAAGTGCCGGTACTCACCCCCTCCCTATTTATTTATTTGTTTATTTATATTAAAGAAATAAGTACTTTTTAATAATTCACAATGTATGTATAGTGCCACAATCAATCAATCAAGTCAATCTGCGATACCAAACAGGACCACAGGGAGACTCCAAATACCACTAAACCTACTATATGGATCCATTCAGAATCGCTAAACCTCTGACCACCTTCAGCCAGCGTCTATTATAAAGCACTCTTGCTTTGAAATCAGCCATGTTTTCTCTGCATTAGTGCTGTTTTGAACTTACTGTCTGAATTAATTTACTGGATCCTTGGACTTTCCAGTTTACCGGTTTAAAATTATGTGATTGCAAAAGGCTTCTTTTCATTTTTAAGGTATTATTTTCGTTATAAAGTACTGATTCAAGTTAGTAATCAATAATTAATTATTTTTTAATTAATTAATTATACTACTCTACGTGCCTCCCCTGACATGCTCTGGCACCCCACACATGAGGTAGACCTATTCCGCTTGAATTCACTCACGTGATTGGTCGAGATGAGAGGTGATCCCACCTGGGTAGTGTGATTTATATAGTGTCATTTCTAATTACCCAGACACTGACGCTTTTACTTGGAGTACCGGCAACATGTCAGAAGTGGCGGTATGCACAAAAAAGTGCAGGTACTCTAAAGACTAAAATATAGAAGTACATACCGGCCCACTTCAAGCACTGAGTAGCAGGTAAGAAAGCACAGGTTTGCTCTCTGTCTGTTTGAGTAATGTATAGGTAATGTGCCACACGTGATTTGTGTAATGAGATAAAGCAGAGAACAGGAAGAGAGAGAGTGTGGAGAGAAATGGCGTGGGGAAGACATAAGACCGCTGTGCCCTTTAACAGCAGGCTGTTATATTCACTGTAGGCTTGGCACATGGCTCTGCCCTCTCTTCTATCACATCTCATATGCTCTGAATGATTTATTTTGCCTCCGTAAGATATATTATCAAAGATTAAGAAAATATGAATGTTTGTGGCCATCATGCACAATTCGTTCCCACAGTGCTAAATTATTGTGGGTATTGGGTACTTTAAGTGCATTTTGTGGATTTTATTATTATGAATATGTACATAAATACATACTATTTATTTATTTATTTATTTTATTTATCAGACGCTTTTATCCAAAGCGACTTACAAATGAGGACAACAGAAGCAATCAATTGTAGTATTAAAACAACTAAAAACAGATCCAAAACTAAAAGCTAAAACTTTATAAATACTACCTATATATATATACCTAAGACAGAGAATTAATATTAATAAATATATAAATATAGAACATAATAGGGCACAATAAATGTCTGATTTCACTTAATGTAATATTACTTTCTTGCAGCTTTCTTTTGGGTCTTATTTAGCAGCCAAGCTAATTTTTTCTCTGTTGTTTCCCAACCGTTGCAGCTGTGACTACGAATAAACCACATAGTTTCCTTGGCTGATTCACAGATTAAAATACATGTGCTCACTTAGATTGCAATAGTTTTGAATTTTAATAAGGAATAATCAAACAAAATGAAAATGGAAGCTAAGGCACAAATCCTGATTTATTGTTTGTTACCATATATAAATTGAGCAACTTATAATTATTCACAACCACAACAGCAAATATGTTTCAGTGTTTTAGTTTTTATATTGATCAGGGGCAACAGGACAGCTCAGTCCATGTTGGTACTACAGTAGTGTCTGTATCTTGTACACTGTCTTCACCTGTGTGATATCATTCAGTCTCAATGGGATGATGGGGGATGATGGAGAAAAATGGTATAACATTTGTAAACCTTTGGATTATTATTATTATACAAGAATGCAGCATAGTCCCAAGAACATTTAATGTGTGATCCTGGCTCTTTGCTGCAGATCTTTATCGTCCAAGCAGCATGTCCATATTAAGCATGCACTGTATTCCATGCCACTGCAGCCTAAAGCTTTTAATGCTCTACATTATTTCTGCATCTGCTGCATGCAGTAAAATGTGCCTTTAAATCCTTCACTGACACCTGTGTTCCCATCCCTCGTTCACACTATTACCATGGAAACCAGAGCAGCTTTACACCCAGTGACACACAGAGAGAGAGCTGGAATCTGTGCTTCTGTTTGTAAAGTTCACAGTCTGAACCCAGTCTCCATTTAGTTGGATTTTAGACAGAAAACATATTTCAAGTGCATTGTTCACCTAATATGGTTTGGACTACAAGGTAGATATTAACTGCTGTATATGCAGAAAATGGTGAATTCAAAAACCACTATTGTGCAGCTTTGCAGGTGGTGCAGAATAAGAATAATTAAAAAAGCAGTAATTTATAGGAGCACAAGTGTTTTGAACCATGAAGCTAAATAACAGTTGACTGACTTTCCACAAACACTTACTTGTTCAGTTTCTTATAAAATAAGACTGGACTTCAGAATTGTTTTTTTTTTTAATGCCTTTTCTTCAGTTTAGCTATAAAGTGAAACTTTGGAAGAGCTACTTTTAGGATTGTCACTTTAATATGTTAATATGCTGCAATTAAGTGTTAATAAATAAGCAATTTAATTCATTTATTGCATTTTATTTATTCCCCCTGCCCCTACTACATTTTTTTTTTTTATGTCTGTTGAATTATTTATTTTCTGTCACAATGATCGCTTTGAATAATCTTCATTAGGGGGCTTTTCCCTGCAAATATTTATTAATAAGTGATTAACTGAGATGAATATGATTAGTTAATCCACATATTATGTTATTACTTCGATTGATAGCTAATTATTTTGAATTTTCTTTGACTTCAGTCTTTTATTACCTTTATTTATTTAGTCATTTAGCAGACGCTTTTATCCAAAGCGACTTACAAATGAGGACAACAGAAGCAATCAATTGTAGTATTAAAACAACTAAAAACAGATCCAAAACTAAAAGCGAAAACTTTATAAATACTACTTATACACATTTTAAAAATAAAGAGATTAAATAAAAATGACAAATGCATACAACAAAATTTCAAAACTTAACATTTAAATGAAAAACAAAAAATAAAGCTAAAAACAATTCAAAATATTAAAGAACAAAAGGTATAAGAGTATAATAATGATTCTAACATAACACTAAGCCAAACACCAAAAAAAAAAACTACATATGTATGTACACACACACACACACACAGACACACATATACATACATACATACATACATACATACATACACACATACATACAGTTGTCTGTGGTTCAGGAGTGGCTTAACAAGAGGAAAAGACAACTGTAGCCAAATGTATGTATGTATATATACACATTTATAAATTCAATATATATATTATTTCATTTCCATTTAGTTTGTTGACGTATTCACATATCTCAAATTCAATAAAACTAAAAACTTAATAAAAGACCTATACAGACAATAAATTCTGACATAATTTAACTCAAATTAAAATAAATAACAAATACAAATAATACAAATCAAATGACAGTAGTTTATCAGTAATCCTAAAAAATAACACTACCAAACACACGTGCTAAAAAACAACAACTTACTTACACAAAGTAAGAAACTTTCCTTATTTTCTCCACAACAAATGGCCAAGCAAGCGCAGACACTGACAAGATACGCGATACAGAACGAGACCAAACGCGATATCAGCACGTCTCCACACAGAACACTTTATCTTTCCCCTAACTATACGTGTGTATATATGTGTACAACAAAGTGAAGAATACAGTTGTCCATGAGTGCACTGGTTCATAATTATTACTGTAGTGATATGAACCCAATCCTGAGGGCCAGTGACCCTCACCTCTCTGATGTCTCCATGGACTTCCTCTGTCAGCGTCGTCTGTGACTCTTCTGGACAGGCACATAGAGATTTATGATATTTAGTCAGCTCTATATAAATACAGTGAGAGATTGATTCAGTATGTAAGCCTTTGTCTTAACACTCATTTGTGTTTGGTGTTGATGGCGCCACGGATGGCAGCCATGGTTTGTCGCTACTTGGTACTTGTACTTTTTTTGTTTGTTTGTCCTGTCTTCAGCAATTTTTTCCCGATCAGCTTTACTAGGAACGAACTCCTGGACATCAGAAATAGCACACCAAATAACTTTCTGCCGACATTTGAGCATTCAGATGTTTTACTGGACATTTTAGTCGGAGGAGCTGCGTTCCTATACAAGCGCTCCAGGCGACGCAAGCGAAGGAAACACGCCGGCGCGCTCGTGAAATTCCGACAGCGCGGTTTTAGGACTCCGCTGCCGAGCATTCATCTGGCGAGCGTTATCCGGACTCTTTCATTATCATTCTCGGTGATTTTAAATTAGCTAATCTCACCCGTGAACTGCCTAAATATTGACAGCACATCACATGCCCCACCAGAGACAGCAATATACTGGACCACTGCTACACTGTTTTAAAGGATGCATACCACACTGTCCACTGAGCTGCGCTGGGACTCTCTGATCACTGTTTGGTTCATCTTCTACCAGCCTACAGGCAGAAATTCAAATCTGCTAAGCCTGTAGTGAAAACTGTAAAAAGATGGACTGCTGAAGCAGAGCAGGATTTACAGGCCTGCTTCGAACTTACTGATTGGAGTGTTTTTGAGGCTGCAGCTACTGATCTGGATGAGCTTACTGACACCGTAACATCCTACATCAGTTTCTGTGAGGACATGTGTGTTCCCACCAGGACTTATTTAACATTTAACAACGACAAACCTTGGTTCAGTGCAAAACTCAAACAGCTTCGCCAGGCCAAAGAGGACGCCTACAGGAGTGGGGACAAAGACTTGTACAAACAGGCCAAATACACACTGAATAGGGAGATAAGAGTGGCAAAGTTAAACTACTCTG
>NW_015555757.1:38040-39122 GCF_001515605.1 Sinocyclocheilus anshuiensis
TGTGTGTGTGTGTGTGTGTGTGTGTGTGTGTGTGTGTGTGTATGTGTATGAATTTGTTGTGGTTTTTTTAGGTGCTCCTGGTACATGCATGCATGCATGTATGTGTGTACCAGGAGCAATTTGTTGTGGTTTTTTAAGGTGCTCCTGGTACATGCATGCATGCATGTATGTGTGTACCAGGAGCACCTTAAAAAACCACAACAAATTCCTCGTGTGTTTGCACACCTGGCGAATAAAGCTAATTCTGATTCTGGTTATGCTAAGGAATTAACACATTTGCTTGGAAGACAGAGGAAACATTTTTCTCATTGACTTGTTGACAAATTGTCTCTGTCAAATGTGCGTGTACAGCTGTTCGCTTTTCCCTGAAGAATCTAAAGTAGGACATCACACATAAACACCATATTTCCAGACAACCTTCTGGTCTTCACTCATTCTCAGCCATTTTTCCAGTATTTTGGCTTTTTTTTTCTTTTTAGTTTCACATACTGTGGGAGTCTCTAAGCACTTCATTCTCTGCTGCATGCTTTTTGCCAAAAGGAACTGATGATTCTGGCTCCAGATCACTGTGTTCCTCTGAACAACCTTTTTTTTTTTTTTGGACTATTTGAAGGCCATTCACGTCAAGCAGACATCTGCTGTCCATGAGCAGATACAATGAGGTTGTGAAACTCCTTCGTTAAAATGCATCTCATTCTGTTTTATCTGTTTATGGTGGTTTGAACAGGTGTTTGGATTACAACAAAATGTTTGGAAGGAAAGACAGAGTTGGTTTGGCATGCATGAGTCAAGCTGTACAGGAAATGATGGTTCCACTGCTGAGCTGCTGTTTATTGTTTCTTTCCATCCAGCAGGATCATTAAACAGTGATTTATAGCCACCATAATGCTATAGATTGAAAGAGACATTACATTTAGTCCTATAAAGGTAGAAGGAGGAAATGAAGGAATAACAGACAACTTTGTCGATTTTGCTCGTATAAGGAATCAGGTGTTCTTTCCTGTGTAAATCACATTTCCTCCAATGTTGTGTGAATTTGCAGGGCCCTGAAGTAATTCATCTAAATTTAGGCAGATGACAGC
>NW_015555757.1:41804-53448 GCF_001515605.1 Sinocyclocheilus anshuiensis
TGTACCAGGAGCACCTTAAAAAACCACAACAAATTCCTCGTGTGTTTGCACACCTGGCGAATAAAGCTAATTCTGATTCTGGTTATGCTAAGGAATTAACACATTTGCTTGGAAGACAGAGGAAACATTTTTCTCATTGACTTGTTGACAAATTGTCTCTGTCAAATGTGCGTGTACAGCTGTTCGCTTTTCCCTGAAGAATCTAAAGTAGGACATCACACATAAACGCCATGTTTCCAGACAGCCTTCTGGTCTTCACACATCCTCAGCCATTTTTCCAGTATCTTGGCTCTTTTTCTTTTTAGTTTCCCATACTGTGGAAACGCTCTAAGTGCTTCATTCTCTGCTGCAAGCTTTTTGCCAAAAAGAACTGATAGTTCCGGCTCCAGATCACTGTGCTCCTCTGAACAACCTTTCCTTTTGGACTATTTGAAGGCCATTCACGTCAAGCAGACATCTGCTGTCCATGAGCAGATACAATGAGGTTGTGAAACTCCTTCGTTAAAATGCATCTCATTCTGTTTTATCTGTTTATGGTGGTTTGAACAGGTGTTTGGATTACAACAAAATGTTTGGAAGGAAAGACAGAGTTGGTTTGGCATGCATGAGTCAAGCTGTACAGGAAATGATGGTTCCACTGCTGAGCTGCTGTTTATTGTTTCTTTCCATCCAGCAGGATCATTAAACAGTGATTTATAGCCACCATAATGCTATAGATTGAAAGAGACATTACATTTAGTCCTATAAAGGTAGAAGGAGGAAATGAAGGAATAACAGACAACTTTGTCGATTTTGCTCGTATAAGGAATCAGGTGTTCTTTCCTGTGTAAATCACATTTCCTCCAATGTTGTGTGAATTTGCAGGGCCCTGAAGTAATTCATCTAAATTTAGGCAGATGACAGCTATGGCACTGGGATATGAGCTACTCTGTTTGTTCTCCACCTTTTTTTTTTTCATATATGCAGCTCTCATATATGCAGAAATACCTTCTCTTTGTGTGGTGTAAGCTAAATTTGCCAAGGTTTACATAAAAATAAAATGTTAGCCCCATGTAGCTTTCTTAATGAATCATATTACCACTTTCAGACAAATTACTTGTATGGTCACAGCTTACACTGTGGGTAGTGTTATTGGTGGAGGTATAATTGATGCTAAATTATGAAGGGGACCATTCTGTGGCTGGGTAGCCAGGAAGAGCTGATTGGACAGTTGCTGTGAGGTGTTGTATGAAATGTGGATGACTTCCAGTAGGATCACACTCGGGGCCACTAAGCCCACTGCTCAACCGTTCCAGATACAAATGGAAACGTAATAACAGCAATATATCAGGGCAGGAAAAGCACAAGCCACTGAACACATTAACATCATAAAAATCTCCCTAAGGATAGCTGGAGCAATTAAGCTTTTATATGTGGTCCTGGGTCCTGTTTTCCCCTTTCTTTTGCACCAAGAAAAGGATCCTGGTCAGGACAGTGCCCCTCCAAAGAAGGATCGTTTTCACTCTGATGTCATGGCATAATGTTTATAAAGGTTTCTTGCATCAAAACATTATTTAGTTTTAATTTAGTTTAATATCTGACCCATACAGCTGTTTTCCACAATACGTAATGGGCACCACACTTTTCTTGCAGGCATACCAGCTGTCTGTCTGGTGTACAGTTGTTTTTCAAGCACAGAAGAAGTGAGGAACACACCAGAGCAAGAATACTAATGCAAGCTACTGCGACCGAAAACATGCTGCTTTTCTGAATAAAACTGCTCACTTACATGCAACATGGAATGCAGTAGGTTTACAGTGTAGCATTTATTTCTGATTGGAAATAAATATGGAAAAAACATTTATATAGTTTCCATATTTTGCTCAAAACATCTCTGTTTTATGTGAAAAATGTGATTTGTGTCAGGCGTGAAGTGAAGTAATTTTTAGATTCATAAGATTTAGATTTGGTAGTTGTTCTTTGACACACTGGGAAAAAAAATATCTGTAAATTTGTCTCCGCATGTTGAGCCAATCACTGTTTTGAATTTAAAAGACAACCTTTAAGACATACAGATGCAAAATAACTCTTTTTTTTTTGTTGTTTATAACTAACCTCTACATGATGATTTAGTTTATACTGCTGTTCATCACAGCAGGCTGGCTAAATAGTGAATTTGCATTAATATATACTGTAATTGTTGGTGGAGATATGTTAATGTACTTGTGATATCATAACCATGCTAGTTTCTGAATGAGCCATTTTTGCAGCCTAGTTTTCAGAAATGAACTGGGTGGACTAGGGAGGCTATCAAACCCTTTATTTAATAATAATAATAATAATAATAACATTATGATTGTTCTTATTCCTGTGAAGCCATTGTGTGCCTGCTGACAGATCGGCCTGAGAAATGCTCCTCCCTCTATGCCGGCTGTGTAAATAGGACCTAACCAATAACCAAAATCAATTTCTCAAGGGTAGTCACGCATTTGGATCAGATCTCATTCCATATAATTCCCTCTCTCCGGAGTGAGCATTTTCACCAAACCCAGCCCTTAGTTTATTAACCTTCAGATTTGCTGCATAAGCTGTTTCCTGGGCAACCACTCTTCTACCCATAACGCTTGCTCATTCTTAATATGCCTTGAGCATTGTCCTGTCAACCTAGAGCTGTTAGCAGACAATTTGATGAAGTATAATTGAAGTATACTTTTTGTTTGTTTGTTTTTTCTATTCAGTGCTAATTGGCTTTAACGATTTGTTCCAAAATCATTGCTCCATAATGACTTATGCTTCATTAGGGCATTACGACTAAGAATTGCTTCATTATGCTTTTATGATATTATGTTTATTAAACCGTATTCTCTACATGATCATACTCCCATAATCATCTTATTTCTCATTGTTATAAGCTCCTGTAAAGTTCAGTCACACCACTAAAAAAAAGTCTCTGTACAGTTTATTGGATTTTGTGGGACCCCTAGAGATTTAGCCAGCTGTGAGAGATGGTGAAGTTAAAAGATGTAACTTCATTCTAAAAAATCAATTTCTATATCTCATGTGGTTATATTGGATCTCTACTGTCAGTCGCACTAACCATGAGATGGGAGAAATATGTTTTGATCCAAGTCTGATATGAAGTTTTAGAAGGATTTTAATCTACAATCCAATCATTGAACAATGCATGATATCCTATAATCAGAATTTAATTTAGGAACATAGTGTTAAAATAGCTTTTAAATGTTCAATATATATATTTAGAACAATAATAATAATAATAATAATAATAATAATAATATCCAAACATAATAAGAATGATTAATTATTATTATTATTATTAATTATTATTTTTTTGTTCTTGGTTTGGCTCTTCAGTAACTGTATGTGGTATGATGCTTACTGTTTAGATGTCAAAGACTGGAGTTTTGTCCACTAACAAGGATATATGGGGTTTTATTTATCAGTAGATTTGTGACAGTTTGTGATCTCCTGCATCCAGTAGATATGGTTGTTGATGTATGGCCAAACGACTTCAGTATATTTAAATGTTAGGGTGTATTAACAGACTGTCAGAAGACTGTTTAGTAATGGAACAATTATAACACGGAGCTTGTTCTTTGTTCATTTTTGTCGTCATTTGCAGAGCATGATAGATATTTATAGATATTTATAAACTTTGATATTTCATTAATATCCAGCCTTGCTATAAAAGTTACATGGCTGCAACAGACTATATTTAAATGGTGTTACTTCCATTAACATGCCAAGACCTCCCAGAAGACCTTTTTTTCCCCTCCTCATATTCAGCCTGGTAGCGAGTACTCTCGATTTCACACCTAGCACATTGTAATGCTGAGATATGTTTTAAAATAAGTGTTGTGATTACTGCCTGTCTTCACCTTTGCACTTGCACACTGGCACACCTGAGAAACCAACTGAATCTTCTCAAAGCACTGCAGTTTGAGGGTGAATTTTCCCTTAGAAGGCAATGTTTTAAAGGAGTGGAGGGAACAGAGAGAGCATAGGTAATAAATCCTACTCTTGTAATGACATTTCTTCTCCAACTGAAGACCTGTATTTTCACTCTTACTTCTCTAGAGAAAAAAGTCCATTTGTAATGGAAAAAGCGGATTTTGAATTTTGCCATATGCATTCTCTAGTTGTGTTCTCACTTCTTCCTTTCAAGTGGACTTGTAATGGACTATTATTTGAAATATTCACATTTGCAGTTGAGAGCATTTACTTGACAAGTTGGACGAGAAAACGAGAAAAAGTAACTACTGTAAAAATTAAACATCCACTGTCACCGTATATCAGAAGTATTAAGAATTGTGTTAAACCTAAACATTGGAACATGGAGACTGAAAGATGTAGATGAGACCATAGCATTTTGTCTTTTGTACCTTCTTTTCCATCAGAAAAAAAGACTAGTTTCATACTGTATAGTCTTCCATACCATATGCAGTAAATACATGTCAGGAACTATGAATAATACAGGAGCACAAATATTTTTTTATTTGCATATTTGACTAGGTTGAGCACAAACAGTTTGCTATGTCATCACATTTTGTGTGTTTGAACATAAAAGCCAGAAGCCCTGCATGGCTTCACATGTTTAATCGAAGTTTTGATTCAGCGCTTACACAAGTTTTCAAACTGTGGTCTCACCCAAAACAACACACTGGAAATTAGCAAAAATGCAACACTTTTTAATTTTAACTCACAAAGTCTTTTTGGATAATCCAGTCTTCTTGAGCAGTGTTCACAATGTCTCCCCTTGCTAATCCATGCTAATGATTTTTGACACAATCATTTTCCACTATAGCAAGAGACCTTTTGGCCTGCTAAATCTACATCTTAGTTTATTTCAACATAGGCTTATTAGAAAATAAGTGCCTTTGCCTACCGTACAATTCACAGGAGTTCCCAGATGAAATGAATACTGGTGGCAGTAAAACACCAACAATTTCAATTCAATTCAAGTTTATTTGTATAGCGCTTTTCACGATACAAATCGTTGCAAAGCAACTTTACAGCAAATTAAGTTTCTACAATATTTTTACGTTAACAATTTGTATTCCTTTTCACACAAACTAAAGACCTATGACTTACGGTAAGACTTTTCACATGGTTCCTTGCACAATACCTCAAAACATTTCATATGCATGATTTGGGAACCGATACATTTTGATATTTGCATCACATAACCAGCTCCATTTGTGTGGCTTTTCTGACATATTAAACTTAGCTTATAAGCTCATTTGGTACAGTTTTGCTCTTGTGATGCGGAGCGTTGAAACAAAAATCATGATCCAAGAGCTGAAGGATTTGGAAAAGCAAGCTAAAATGCGTTTTTATTCCACGTTTGCTTTTGTTTACAATATTGGTTAGGTTCTGGGTAGAGATTAGTATAGATGATACATTTTTTTCAAACACGGTAGAGCATTAACATTTGTGCCACTCACCAGACATTTCATTTCCGAAATGCCACGATACATACACCATCCAACGTAATAAAACATTGCCAGATTCACATTCATCTGTTTTGGCTAAAACTGAATGTGCCTTTAGCACCACTGACTGTCCCAAAGTGTACAAGCAATGCAGTATCGTGTTGCCACAGGGACATTTTTCTCAATGAGTCTGGGTTAGTTTAATTTGTGCTTTAAAAGATGCTGTGTTTTCAACATTACTTGCATACTTAGGCAAGAATATACTGAAAATCCCTTGCTATTGGAAAAAAACCCTGTCAAATCTCATGGGTTTATGAATTAAAGTTCCCTCTTAAAGGATCCAGTACATTTTTGATAGAAGCATTGGCTGTTTGTTCACTCTGGAACTCACATTTGAGTTAAAGAAGCAAGATGTATGATATACATTGCCAAGAATGTTTAAATAATGTATTGCAAAACATATCTGAGGTATTGATCTTTTCCCATTCAAGTAGATTAGCTGTACTTTTCTTTGCCTCTAGCCTACATAGAAATTAGATATCGAGGGTCATTTCAAAGAAGGCTGCCAATTTTGCCAACTTGCCTTGAAGGAATTTTGGTTGTCTTGGGTTCACTGCGTCTTTAGCCAATCCGTGTTCAACTAACCAACTGTGAAAAGCACAAATGAATGACTGCAACATTATATTCATAGATGATGGCGTGAATTTTAGCAGAAGATGCTATCCCTCCTCTCCATTAATGTATTTTATTCCTGCAGTTTATGGAGCTATTTGTATTTGGTGACAGGAGAGTGAGGTAACACCCCAGTCATTAAATAAATATGACCCTCCTTCAGCTCATGGCTCATTGACTCCTTCCAGCAATCAAAGGCCATCCAGAGAAGCTCCTTGAGAGGGAAATAACCCTGCCCGCCTCTCCCAAGAGACCCGATCTCTCCACCAGTAAAGGTCATTAGTGACATCAGGATTGTTTCAGCAACACTGCTTAATACATTTGGTCATCGTAAAGTGGATGGACCAACTGGATGGATTTAACTTCAAAGGTTAGGTTTCTGACCACCAAGGAACCCTTGAAACGGTTTTGGTCTCAGATCTGGGACTGGATTATTTGACATAGTGGTAATTCAAAATTATACTGACATCAAATAAGTGAAATCATAAATGTTTATTGGGTCTTATGTTTTCAGTTAGGATTGTTAAATAATTACTTAAACATTGAAAATTAGTTCACAAAATTAACAGCATTATTGTTTTTTTTTTAGAATATAATCAAGACTACATATGTCAACATTGTTGGGTTTTGGTTGGTATAATGGTATAATAATCTATATCTAAGCATGTAAGTGTGTCAGGCTCAATTAGGCAAATCGGTTAAGCTGTTGATACTGATATAGCAATATAAATGTAGATCCTTTTAAACCTTTGACTTCTAGGTAATCAATATATGCAGGCCTGTGGGACACTTCAGTCAAATAATCTATGGTCTCTTCATTACTGACTTTTACACTACTCTTGTGGGTATACAACATGAAATGAATAAAGCAATTTAGATTGAAAGACCTCTGAGGGAAAAATAGGAGTAAATTAAACAAACCTCCAAATAAGAATGCACAATTTTTATTTATTCATTTGGGGTTAATGGTATAATATCTGAATTCTGATAGATAAATGGATGCCACTATTCGTGGATATAATTACAATTTTACAGAAATATTTAATTACTCAATTCAACATTTATTTAATTATTTAATTCAGATGGATGAAGGGATGACACTTTTTATATATAATTAACATGTATTTAATTATTTATTTTAATTAAAAAATGTGTTTATTTTTTTTTATGCCAGTTTGTTTTAAGAAGTGTTAGTATTTCCAACACAATATCTTCCTCTCCCGCAGTAAAGGACAATTAAGGTTTATTCACTCCTACTTGCCTTGACCTTCCATGTTTCTGAGGGCAAAAGGGTTAACATGTCATGACAATCAAGAGCAATAACAATGCAGTTTGAGGATGTCAGTGGTCACCGAGCTCAAGTCTGATCAAGCACAGCAGCTACGCTTGTATGCATTAAACCTTTGAGATGCTCCAGAGGCACTTTGCACGTACCACAGTGGTTGTTGCTCACTTGAACAAGAGGAACTTAATTCCTCTCAGGAGAATAAAAGGGTTAATAAAACTTTGTGGCCCTTGATATCTTCAGAGCACGCACTTATTCATCTGTGATGTCTGTATTTATTAATCCGGTATTACACAATATATTATTACGTTACAGTGTATTTATGTATTATGTAATAGCCTAAATAGCATTTGATTGGTATGCATGAATTGGAAACAGGTTTTTAGACACATACAGTTACTCAGAAAATATTGATTGTTTTAGAGAACATTTTCAGCTTCTTGAAGTCAGCATGATTGATGAGGTTGTGGTAATGAAAACATTTGTTGAAAGCCGAGTGGAAATTTTTTTTTTTTTTTCTAAATTAGTGACATCGCATATAGATGGTGATTCTTCTTCTTTCTTCTTCTTCTTCTTCTGTTTGCAACATTATACTATGGTTTGGTCCAAAAGCAAGAACGGTTTACCAATAACTGACAGTAAAGTTAATTATAGTCAATGTTTGGCCTGTGTCTTCATTTCAGTCAGCTGAGTAGTCAACAGACATGCTCTGGCTGTGACTGCTGATTGAGTCATAATAACTGATTGTAGCTGCCCGACACTGCGTGTAACCATTCACAATGAGAGATGAGTGCATTAATCACTGATGGCCTTCAGCAGGACACGTTTTTTAAATCTGGAGTGACCGGCTTCCGTAAGTGTGCAGGGCACTGTTGAAGTTCAGTCTAATGGGATCTGATGCTTTATGGCTGTTCTGCAGTAACTATTATAGCCTTCCAGCCTCAGAGCAAACTGAGCTACCTTGTCAGTCTGTGTGTCATCTTGTATGTCTGATACAGATCCACAAATGACATACAAGGTTTAGACTTTCAGTTGATGTTTTTGTTTCAAATCACTGAATTTCCAAAAGTGTAGAGACAACATTGGCTAACATCAAAAACAGCATATATAATCATAGGTTCACTGTGTTTCGTCACAGTGTATGAAACCCCTGTGCCAGAGATTAGGCAAATGGTTACATAGGTTAATTAAATTGCTAATTAGCATACAATGAATTTTAAGAAGGTTGTTTTTTGTTGTTGTTGTTTTTTTTTAGGATGATTTTATCAGTCCATGGTGTTAGTCCAAGAGCCATTCCTCTTAGCGCTGTATATTTTGGATAATTGTACTACTTTTATTCTAGCAGGGGTTGCCATGACCCTGGCAACTTCAAACATTAAACTTTACGAATCTATTCTAGAGATCTAATCTACAGATCTACCCTTCGTATTTTGTAATGCCCTAAATCACGTCCATCCTTCAGGAAGGAACATAATTTTGATGGGAAAACAATACAAAGAAACTTTACGAATCTATTCTAGAGATCTAATCTACAGATCTACCCTTCGTATTTTGTAATGCCCTAAATCAAGTCCATCCTTCAGGAAGGAACATAATTTTGATGGGAAAACAATACAAACATCATTAGCGATGGATTTGATGAATTCTGTGATGTTCTGTGGTTTTGTCTGAAATGGTTTGTCTCACTTTAAACCATCTTTTGAGTTGGTTTACAATTAAAGAAATCATCATGATATTGTCAAAATGTCAAAAGATGGTTAAAGAAATACTGTATTACAATTAACCTTAAGTTGACACTGTCATATAAGTAAACTCTCAATCCCTCACTAAGTTTAGCTCTTTAATTCCATCATGTGTTTTTTAAAGTCTGGTTTACCCTTTAAAATAAATAAAACCTTAAATTACAAGCATTTTCTTTCTCAAGTTCAAAAGGTACTGTGTGACAGGAATGACCCAGTAGTTCCTCATGATAATTAGATTGTGTTCTTTTGGAAGTGATCGGCATAACAGATGCTGTATGTAATATATATTAAAATTATAAAACAAACGCAGGCATTCCTCCAGACCCAGTGATAATTGCTCTAGAGTCAAATGTTTATTTTAATGCCCAGCTTTTTCACAAGTGCCAGAACAACTAATTTGGAGTGCACAGCATCTTTCCTGCATTTCTCTACTGTCTCATCATGCAACGTGTTTTGGTTCAAATGTGTCTTTTGGCTCTCTTTCAATAGTTCAAAGCTCTAAGTTTGGATTGCTTGTATTATACAAATATCTCAAAAGTGACTTTTGCATTTTATGGCCAAATAATACACCCAATGGTAAAACACATGCTCTTGTTGTTCAGATAGATTTGCTTTCAAATAAATCCATTCATTGTTAAGGAAGTGAGTCACTGTGGTTCATATGATATAGTGTTGGAGGGATAGAAAGAGAAAGCAGTTGAGGGGTGGAGATGTGCCAATTTGCATTGGTGTGGGACTGGCTTATGTCAGCCACGTCTGTTTGGAGACATCATGTCTGCCAGTAAACAGGATGAGATTTAGTCTTGAAGAAGAGACAGCAGCCCCGTCCCAAATGCCGCGTTGTAGCTGAACTTGCACATATACAACAAATGCATGATTTTAATGCTATTTAATATGATGTGTATGTTCCATAAACCTGGAGTTTTAAATAGATATCTGTGTGCAGATGATTATTTTTGTGTCTAAATGTTCATCTATCTTCAAATTCAGAGCGACTAAAACAACAAAGTTTTGTGTGCCCAAATTTTCACTTCTTGTCTGTCCTCATGGCAGTAATACAGAGGGACACCGTGTTCCCTGAGAGGACTCTCTGGAAAGGGGAGGAAGGGAGGCTGCTGCATATGTCTGGTGGATTAATGTGAAATCTGAAAGGACAGTGCACCCTCCTTTCCATGATTCTGTCCTGCTCTTAATTACCTCCAGCAATTGGGACAATCTCACCAACCTGCAGCCTTCATACCTCTCCGGATCTGGCAAGGTTGTTCCCATGACTGCAGCCAGTAATGGTACGCATGGAAAATCAATAGTGCTCCAGGTCCCTGCCATACCTTATAGCACCTTAACAAGCTCAAGCAGCCTGTTTGTGGTGTTTGATTAGTTTTTCAGCTTCTGTCACCACATTTTATTTGTACACACACATGCACACAAATATTTATATATGCATTTTAAGTTTAAGAACTAGAGAACGGAGCTCAGAAATATGTCTGGAATATCTGAAGGACAAAATGTCGCTAATGCAAGTACATTTACTCTAAAAATTCAAGCTATGATAGAAATGTAATTGATTAAAAAAATGTTTTTATTGACTAGTTTGTTCCATTGGTTTGATTTTCATAAATCTTCTCAGCTCCTGATACATTTGCCATTTTAATATCCCAGCATAAGCTTCTTGATTTTTCATTGTTCTTGACGTATATGAGGCACATTTTTTTGTGAAATGCAATTTGTGGCATGTCTAAATCCAGAGCACTAGAATATAATTGATCATTATGTGTAACCTTGGCTGTTTGGCTACAATTTCTTGTTCTTACATTATATGTGTGTGCTTGCCCTTTGCACAAAGGCAAATAAATAAGTATGGCAGGGTTTCTGCTGCTTCAAGTGGAAGCACAATCAATAACTGAATAAAAGTAATATCTTGTACCGTCCTTGCACAGAAACCACAATAATATCACTCATATATTGCAGAGATTAGTAAAATTGCAGATGCTTATAAACATATAATCAGTTCTGGGTTTGAGGTAAATCTCAGCCAGGAGGTCGAGCACCAGCAACAATGACACTAGTTGAGCAAGGTTATGTTATGAAACATCTCGGTTACGTATGGTAACCCTCGTTCCCTGAAGGAGGGAACGGAGACGTCATGATTGGATAACACTGGGAAAATGTACCCGCTCCACTTGGAACAGGCCCATACTTCCCGAAGGAGTTTTCGGAAGCAAATAAACATATAGCATCAGTTTAGGTGTATATGGAGAACTGGAGGTGATTGTAACCCTCTTGGAAAGGCAGAAGTCTGCCGGGGAAACACGGGCTCTATGGCTATACCGTCGGCTATACACATACGAGAACCGCTTAGGTCTCAATATGGAACCCAGCCTTCCACGGTTCCCGCGGATTCATCGTGAAGGCCCAGCGCCGGACGTTCCGCTGCGTCCAGTCCAGTGGGCCATCCTCTGCTTAGAGATGGCATTCCCCTTCTGCCGGCCTCCGTAACAGACAAAGAGCTGGTC
>NW_015555757.1:54002-54359 GCF_001515605.1 Sinocyclocheilus anshuiensis
GATCGGAGGTGCAAGAGGAGTGATGGTCCCCAGAGGGTTGGTTCCCTGCGGGGTTTGCCATCACTGTAACCCTCAAACCGCCCGCGCTACTACTGGAAGTGGTTCTCGTCTGTCCGCCAGAACGAGCCCCAGAACGCGGCAGCAGGCAACGGGACTCCGCCCCCTTGCGAGTAGCGGAGCCTGGTTCGCAGCTCCGAGATGGTCATCTTCCTGCAATGAGAACATGACTCATCCACGAAGGCCACCTCAACATGCTTGATGCCCAGACACGTGAGGCAGCAATCGTGACCATCACCCGGTGCCAGGTAACGACCGCACCCAGAAACGCACGGGTGAAACGGCATCCTTATAAGGACG
>NW_015555757.1:54409-54516 GCF_001515605.1 Sinocyclocheilus anshuiensis
ATTGCCTCTTACAGCACGACAGGGGGTAGGGGGTAGTGCAGTGCGCAACCCACTCGACACTGGAACGACCACCGCTGAAGCGCCGTCTCGCCAACACAGAACACAGA
>NW_015555757.1:62637-66576 GCF_001515605.1 Sinocyclocheilus anshuiensis
ATCGTGACCATCACCCGGTGCCAGGTAACGACCGCACCCAGAAACGCACGGGTGAAACGGCATCCTTATAAGGACGATCCGTCGTCTTTATAAAGACGCACCCGTGGAGCTTTTTTAGAGAAATTTGCTCTTTTAGGAAATGCTCTTTTAGTGCTGAGGCGCACAGGGGAGATGGCCGCTTGCAACACGACAGGGGGTAGTGCAGCCTGAAGTGCGCAACCCACTCGACACTGGAACGACCACCGCTGAAGCGCCGTCTCGCCAACACAGAAAGCTTCCGAGAGCCAGCTGAACTCGTAGTTCTCGCAATAAATATAGAGCAGAACGATGTTGTCGCTCGGCTCCGAAGCGAAAAGCTGGTATGCATTGCACCTGCTGCCTTATTATACTCACGCTGTGATCAGAGGCAGCTGGATGCAATAATTGCATGCCAATGTGCATTGGCTCGTTTAGTTTTCACTCGAAGGAGATTGGTCTGTCGAAGCGGTATCCCAATTCGTCGGTCACCGACGTGACTCAGAGTGACCGACTGAAAGGGAACTAAGCACAAACATACAAAAGGCATTCTCTTAGATTTTCATCTTTTCACAAATGCAATTCACTGAACAGAAAGACAATTCAAAGTGACAGTAATTATTTGCCTAAATTTGGACTACATATTCAGTGATTCCCATGAGGCAGTGGAGCATGTTTAATGACTGTAGAGAAGCAAACTAGTCAGTCAAAAGTAGCAGCAGCACAGGTAAATAAAACACATCACTCTGACTGTTCTGAATGATAGAGACAAACTACAAATACATTTTCTCGCACACACACATGTTGATATATGGTAAGAGACTGCACTGGTCAAATTGTGTGTCTGACAACTGTAGTATGAGTATGGATGCAAGGTTCAGTGAGTATACTTTAAGAGGGGGGCATCTCTGTGGACCTTATTAGAGATGGCCTGCACCTCTCTCCCACCCTAACTGGACAGACAGCTTTTCTATACCTCTTGTTCCACATATTTCAGCCATGAGCATTTTAGCAGGGTTGCACAACCTTCTTTCTATGCCACAGTGCATCATCTCATGTGAGTTGTACAAAGAAATCCTGGCTCAGCAAATGCAGTTTGTTCTTTCAGTGTTACTGCAGTAGGTTAAGAAATACCCAACAATAATCCTTCCAAAAGGAAGTGCATACAGTATTTAATTTGTTAATGTGACTTGATAATGGTGAAAGTAAGTTCTTAACAGGCATTTCTTTGAAGAGGGGCATTCCACAAGAATGCTTTGGAGGCAGTTGACAAAAAAAGATACTGTAGAAGTACCGTGCAATTTGTGCAGTATTTTCAAAGTCTTTTAAAACGGCATATGACAGTTGTGTAAGGAATAGGGGAGAGCGGGGCACAAAGTAACACTTTTTGACTTTCTCAGTTTGTGTAAATCCACGTGGGGTACATTGTAACATCTGAGGGGCACGTTGTAACGACCATATAACATCTTAAAATGTTATCTGATCGAATGAAAAAAATATACAAGACAAACTAAAATATTTTGTTGCGTTTTTTTAAGAATTAAAAATAATCTGATTTTGGAGTTTGACAATGTACATATTGCAATCATGCTTGGGACGGCCCATATAAACTAGCAAAAATGCTTTACATGTCTTGAAATAATCATTTCTAAACATTAAACATTGACTATCAGTCTTTATTCACCTGTTTCTCGTTGATTCTCATTAAAATTAAGTAAATAGTGTTAATTACATCACTAATGTCATAGAATAGCACATTGTAACACAGTGTTACAACGTGCCCCATCTGCGCAACTGGAATTTAAAACTGGTTAGTGTCTTCTGCTAGTAATCAAATCTATATATATATATATATTCAAATAAATAATGGCGTTTTTTTAAGAATTAAAAATAATCTGATTTTGGAGTTTGACAATGTACATATTGCAATCATGCTTGGGACGGCCCATATAAACTAGCAAAAATGCTTTACATGTCTTGAAATAATCATTTCTAAACATTAAACATTGACTATCAGTCTTTATTCACCTGTTTCTCGTTGTTTCTCATTAAAATTCATTAAAACGAATAGTGTAAATCACATCGCTAATGTCATAGAATAGCACATTGTAACGCAGTGTTACAACGTGCCCCATCTGCGCAACTGGAGTTTAAAACCAGTTGCTGTCTTCTGCTAGTTAGCGAAGCATTAAAAAAACTATCTAAACTGATAAATAACAGATTGGAGATTAAAATAATAGCAGATTTGTCTCATTTTAAATGATTAATTAAAAACAGAGTTGAAAAATTTACTGAAGCAAGAATTTCACTTTTATTATGGTAAAATAAATGTTCATTGATATCTTCAAAAGATTTTTGAATTTTGGCACACTTTTTTTCTACATAATGTTGATATGGTAACTAATAAATACTGTAAATTTTGTTATGCTAGCATGTGTGGAAATATTCAAACCATCTGTGTTACAACTAACCCCGTGTTACTCTGTGCCCCGCGCTCCCCTACACCAGAATATGTCAGTGAGTTGAATTTTTGAATTGTATCATTGAATCTGCTGAATATATGATTTAGGTCACTGAATCAGTGAGTTTAACAATGAGTAAGTTAAACTTGTGAATTGGATCATTGAGGCAAGAAGTTGAACTGAGAAAACCAAATCATTCAGTCAGTATGTCAGTTGACCTGACCTGATCCTTTAGTTCATTGAATCAGTTAGTTTACAAAAGAACCAGATATTTGAATTAGTGAGTTGAACTTAATTGCTGGGTTAGTGAATCAGTAATATGAATAGTTGAATTTTAATATTGAAGCACTGATCTGAACTCGGATCATTGAATCAGTGAGTTGAACTTCAGATCTGGATCATTGAGTCAGTCAGTTGAACTCAAGAAACTGTCAAATAGATCACTGAGTTGATGTACTTGTAAGCCTTGTGAATCGATTCACTGAGGCAGTGGATTTAACTTTAGAACTGGAGACTCTCTCTCTCTCTCTCTCTCTCTCTCTATATATATATATATATATATATATATATATCATATAGACTATGGTTATATATATATATATATATATAGCGTGTGTATATATATATATATATACATGAAGAACTTTTTCTTCACACAACATTATGATGCATTCTCACTGCATACAATTACAGAACCAGTAGTTAAATAGTTAACAATTGGTTGTATGCTATGTTTTTATCATTTGTGTCAGCCAAAATGATTTTTGATCGGTTTATTATGTAATTTGAGATTCATAATCGGAAATCCATGTCTGTTCCAACCATTTAAATCTCCATCACAGATCCCCTGCATAAGGACATTGCCATTATTCTGCTCTCCAAACCTAGACATTAATAGGGAAGAACATTTTTAAATGCCTGCACTAACACAATCTGATAGGACAGACTTCCTCCGCTTCTCCTGCTCTCACCTCCTCTCCAGTGCTCCGCTCAGCCCTTCATTGATGTGACAGAAATGTATCCTCCACCCAGACTGATCTTACTTGGGCTCGAATCGGTGACATTTGCTGAGGCACGAAGCCCACTGGTAATGAAACAACTCCGACAGCAGTCACAGCTGGCTGGGTCCTGTGTGAGACGTAGAATTGCACATTAGGAAAATAACATTATCTCTTCTCTAAGCTCTTGTAGCTGTATCCCAGCATGGCAGAATACAAGTGTTGCAATGCATGTTCTTTCATTATGTTTTACCATGTGAATTGTCTTGGAAAATATCAGATTTTCTTACATTAAACCTCAAGATGTACCTCATTTTTCACAAATGTGAAGTTCAAGCAGCTGAAATGCTGCTGTCATTAAACAAAAAGGGTGCTAAGAACTTTGTAATTTCTTACTTTTCAGTTCAACATTTAAGTCATTGCTATATTGGGGAATTATTATTATTATTATCTTCTAATATATA
>NW_015555757.1:66966-74085 GCF_001515605.1 Sinocyclocheilus anshuiensis
AAGAACTTTTTCTTCACACAACATTATGATGCATTCTCACTGCATACAATTACAGAACCAGTAGTTAAATAGTTAACAATTGGTTGTATGCTATGTTTTTATCATTTGTGTCAGCCAAAATGATTTTTGATCGGTTTATTATGTAATTTGAGATTCATAATCGGAAATCCATGTCTGTTCCAACCATTTAAATCTCCATCACAGATCCCCTGCATAAGGACATTGCCATTATTCTGCTCTCCAAACCTAGACATTAATAGGGAAGAACATTTTTAAATGCCTGCACTAACACAATCTGATAGGACAGACTTCCTCCGCTTCTCCTGCTCTCACCTCCTCTCCAGTGCTCCGCTCAGCCCTTCATTGATGTGACAGAAATGTATCCTCCACCCAGACTGATCTTACTTGGGCTCGAATCGGTGACATTTGCTGAGGCACGAAGCCCACTGGTAATGAAACAACTCCGACAGCAGTCACAGCTGGCTGGGTCCTGTGTGAGACGTAGAATTGCACATTAGGAAAATAACATTATCTCTTCTCTAAGCTCTTGTAGCTGTATCCCAGCATGGCAGAATACAAGCGTTGCAATGCAAGTTCTTGAATTATGTTTTACCATGTGAACTCTTGTAGAAAAGAGCAGATTTTCTTACATTAAACCTCAAGATGTTCTTTGTACCATTTTCAAATCATGCTGTATAACATGATTATCAGTTTTTTTACAGACGTGAAGTTCATGCAGCTGAAATTCTAAGAAAGTTTCAAATTCATGTTCAACTTTTCAGTTCAACAGGTTAGTCATTGCTATATTGGGAATTATTATTATTATCTTAATGAATATAGCTGTATTATTTAGTGTGTATGCACTGTAGTGAAATAGCATAATATGTGGCTGTTTTTTGATGTTATACTATTTCATTGTTTATTATAAAAACAAATATTTTCCAATATAATAATCTGACTGAAACTCATTTTGCTCATAAAGTTAAGCTTTATACATTTTTTTATACAAATTTATGTACAAATTGCAATGTGTAGGCTATTTATATATATTGTATATATACATTATATTGAATAAAATATAGCTGTAATAGTGCAAAAATATACACTTATAGTGCAATAAGTAATATATACAACTTTTGTTTGGTGCTACTTATAATGTTACTGGGATGAGAAGCATGCTCAGGAGATAATACAAAATCCATACAGACTGGTTAGATATCTATTTTCCTGAAACTGTTGATCACACATTGTTTCTCTGTTTCTCACAGTTTCTCTCTGTAGCGTCAGAGGTTATGCAGCTTCTTTACAGTAATGATTACTCCACATTTTCCTCTCACATATAGGAAAAATAATGAAGAAACCGGATTAAGAAAGCTAAAACTAGGTTCATAAGTCATAAAGGTCAAACTCTTTATACCATGAGAGGAAACTTTGTCTGCTTTTTTATCTCTGTAATGCCTTTGTTTATAGGCTTTGTGCGGTTTTCAGTGGATTTATCTAATGTGTTAGATGAAGGGAAGCTCTGCTTTGCTGTCTGAAGTGAGAAAGTCTCATCGCCGTACAGCCTTATTTCATCTTTGTGGATTTTGCAGTGAATGTTTTATTCATGTGTCTCGGTGAGGTCCTCAGTAAAACAGTGTAACTAGTCAATTAATGCTGAATTCTCATACAGCCAAACCCTATACTGGGTTGACATATGCCACAACAGCAATTTTGTCAACTGAATGCCACTGAAGGAAATATTGCCTGTTATATTCTGCTTATAGATATAAACTGAATATATTTCCCTTTTTTCCAAGAAATACAATTGGTAACTCTTCCTTCTGTTTACCCATTAGCATCAGTCTGTTAATGGCTAATCACTCACCCTCACAGGCCTTCTGAATCAATGAACTCTGTGATGAGGAACTGGCTTAAAGCACTAATGCTGTTTGGGACACAGCTGCACACATCAGCAGAAGACAGTAATGACACTGATTTTGCAGCGTATTTTCACGGATCAGATTTAAAATCACATTTAAAAGCAGACAAACATTGCAGGTAATAAATACTTTTATGAGGGCCATTCAGGTCATGGCACTGTAGTAGATGTTCAACTAGTGATCGGTTCCTTTTGTATTCACTCTGTTGGCCATATCATTTACACAGAAAGACAAATGACTTTTTCCTTGGATTAGCATAGATCTGAAAGCGTTTTTGTGTCCACTGGTCAATAAAATGGAGAAAAAAAGATAGTGCCACACCTCAGGCTGTGCCTAACACAGAACACCGACAGTTAGTAGATATACAAGCAGAACCCTGTTGAAAACTATCAGTGCTCCTGCTCTTCACCAATACCTTCCTTAAAGATTTTGCACATTTACACTCTTTAAATTATGTAAAGCCAAGGAACGGTCATAATTGGAAATGGTCTTTGATTGACGCATTTGAACCTTGACTGAAAATAATAACAACTTTATTTATTTTAAAAAAATGTCTAATGTGAGCTGAAAATCATCTATTAAATAGTATACTTAAACTCGCCGGCCGTGCCAAAGACAAGCCTGCCGGCTGCAGGTCACTCAAGCACGCCGGCCGCGCCGTTCTCAAGTCCGCCGGCCGCTCCTGAGTCAAGTTTGCCGGCCGCGGCTCCCACAAGCCTACCGGCCGCTCTGAAGTCAGGCCCGCCGGCCTCCCCTGAGCTCGCTCCAGTGTCGGCTCCAGCCCCAGAGCTTGCTCCTGTGTCAGCTCCAGCCCCCGAGTTTAGCCCACGGAGGGCTCCTGTCCCCGAGTGTAGCCCAAGGAAGGCTCCAGTCCCCATGTTCAGCCCAAGGAAGGCTCCAGTTCCCACGTCCAGCCCAAGGAGGGCTCCAGTCCCCAAGTCAAGCCCAGGGAGGGCCACTGTTCCCAAGTTAGGCCTACGGAGGGCAGCTAAAGACTATATTCTCCCCAAGGATTTTTTTGTGGGGGCGTAATATCCACTCCATCCGTGGAGGCCGGGCCGAGTGCCGAGGCCAGGCTTCCCGAGCTCCCTGCTCCGCCATGGCTGCCCCGAGCTGCCTGATCCGCCATGGCACCCCGAACAGGTATCGCCCGCCGTCCCGTGTCTGTCCTGAGGGACCTCCAGAGCGCCCCCCCCCCCCATTGGGTGTTGTGTCCCCCCTCCCCATTGGATGTTGTGTGGCGCGAGGATGCGCCTTCCGGGAGGGGGGAGTAATGTCAGACTCTGTTCCATGTCTCTTGTTGTGTTTTCCTCCCCCACGTGCTCCAGTATTATTATTATGCCCATATTTGGATTTTCCTGTTCCTGTCCGTATTTAGTTCTATTGGTTGCAGCTGGGTTTAATTAGTTACTGTGTATTTAAAGTGTGTTCTGCCCCTCGTTTCCTGTCCGCTGTTAAATGTAATTTCGTGTTCTGTGATTTCCCGTGTTCCTGTGTTCCCCGCTTTGAGTTAATTCAAGTCTTTGGAATTTACTTTACTCCTCGTCTCCTCGCTCCTTCGTTCCCGGGCTCCCCGTGTGAATCGTGACACACACACACATATATGTATATATATAATAAGGTGCATATAAAATGTAACAGTGCAGATATATTTATAATATAAATATGAATGGTTTATAAATATTTGTATAATTTGTATATTCAAACCTGTATCTATATATTCCAATTTACATTTATGTATTCTGAATTATAACTACATAATCACAATTTACATTTATAAATTATTTTTTTTTATAAATAATTGTATATCCACATTTACTTTTATATATTCACAATTTACATTTATAGATTAAGATTTGTATCTTAATATGTAAATGTAAATCGTATATAACCTGGTGTCCATGCTCTCTCTGAAAATAAATATAATTTACATGTTTATTATTATGCACATACATTCAAACACTGGAATCATGGGTAATGAAGCTAGATGAGTGTATAGTAAATGCCATTCGGTTCATGGTTTGGTCAGGGAAAACGATGATAACTATATATGCACTTTTTATGCCCTCATTATTTTGCAGATCTTATTTTGCATTCTAACCCTTTTCAAAACAAATGCACCTAATGAAACCATGAAATGTCACAACAATGCAAAATATGATGGTAATGGTCCAGGCACATACTGATTTTTCCACACATCTTCTGTGGGGTGACTTTAGAAGAACGCTGTCCTGTTTTGAATTGCTAAACAAGCTCAATCCAGAAATCCCGGATCTGCTTTAGAAGAAATGAGAGTGGCATGTGGGAAAGTACAGTGTAGAAAATAGAGAGCATGTTTATATCATGACATTTCCCCTCCACCTGTCAGTCATCTTTGTGCTCTTGCGGTGGGTCATATGCCTAGGTAAACCAAACGTGTCACTTCTGATTGGATAAAATGCACTGGGAGAAGTCAGGGCCTGACAGAAAGAGTAAGCATATGGTGTGATAAACTGAATAAAAGCAGCCAGAGAATATTAAAAGAAACATGATATTAATGCTCTGTTTCAAATTGTCGTAGGCATGGCATTTGTATCGTCAGGATGAGTAGTGTTTGGCTTGGGATCTGGTCAAAAATAATAAGCTCCATCAGATGGTGATTTCAGAAATCGAATAAATTGTTCTGGACATATACGCAAATTATAAATATGTGTGTACCAGTTTCTTGTGTTCCAGACAAAAAAAAAAAAAGAATTGTGAATCATGAATCTTTTCAACTGACTCATTAAAACGAACCTGTTCATTAGAATAGTTAGTGCACAAATCAGACATCACAGCTCACGCTCGCAAACTCACAAGATATCTGAAGAAAACACATATGTCAGGCCCCAGCTGCCATACTGCAAATGCATGACCGCATGTGAGGTTTTGCTGAGATGAGGATGAGGGTCAGTTTAATCTGACCCAGAATCAGATGATCCAGATTAGAGCAGTAAAGCTGCATGTTGCCTAATGCACATCCTGGACTACCGCTGCATCAGGACCATATGTAATCACACCATCTCTTTTTTTGCCCCATGTCACAATAGTACACCACTGAGCATACGTCACAGAGATTTATGGAGTCAAGAACAGATTTTGGAAAGATATTGGTATGCACAGTTCTCCCTGAATTAATGTCATGTATTTGAGTGCCATTACTCATTGTCAAAGTCTCAAGATTTTCAATGTATTTTATTGTGCTTCTAAAATGTCTATTTTTAGGGCTAGATTATTTTATCCTCCTCCTCTGTTTATTTATTTTCATGATTTTCCTTTGTTTTATTTACAAGCATTATGCTCTGTTGTCCACTTGCTGTAAACATGATTTATGCTTGTCTTGTTCGTGGTTAATTAAGTAGGGGATGCACTGCTCTGCTTTTATGTCTGCTGAATAAATGCAATTAAATGCTCATACTGGGAACGTTATTTATATTTATGTCTCCTCATCTGCCATTAGAATGTCTGGGCATGGGACATTGTGCTCATATTTAGTTCCGTTTAGTGTTGTCAAAAGACCCGGTATTTCGGTACCAAGTCGGTACTACAAAAATGAAAACGTTACGGTACCAGGTTTTCTTAAGTACCGGTTCTTGATGCGCCATCAGAAAACTATCCTCTTCCAGTGTTGCCAAGTCTGCGGTTTCCCCGCGGAACTGGGCTGCTTTAACACTGTTGCCGCGGGTTGTTTTTCATGTCCGCGGGTTGAAAAACGACCCCATTAACGTGATATTTAGCCCCTGGAATGCGAATTTTACCAGGGGAAAACAGTTTACAGATGTTTTTCAGTGGCAGCAGAACTATGACTGAACTTTTGGGTGAAACTTGTTTACTTTTTTCATACTTTTATTACTTGTGGAAAAACTTGAAACAATTTTAAATAAGTATAAAGAATGGCATTGGTTTTGTACATTAAATTTTTGTTTAACGTTATTAATAAAAATGTTGTTCAATTATCATGTTTTTGTGTTTTGCTTTGGTACCGAAATTGGTACCGAGAACCGTGGATTTTCACTGGTATCGGTACCGAATACTGAAATTTTGGTACCGTGACAACACTAGTTCCGTTTATCACTCCATTGAATCTCTGTATGTCTCGTCTGTATTCAGCTATTATGAACTTTTATTATATTCATGCAACAGGTAGTTCTGTCCAGTTTGTGCACTAGTGGTGAAGATTTTTTATTGACTCTTTCTGGGTTACATTGTTATGCCATTGCGTAGGTCTTTATAATTGAGTGACTGACTCATCTATTTAACCAGTTTGTTCAAAACACTGATTCATTCAGAAACCAAAAGAGTGACTCTTTTCATGACTGAATGATTTGTTCATAAAAAACTATCATTTAGGTACACCTGGATCTATTTTCATTGGTGGAGCAAATATAGACACAATAAAGACTCGTTCACACCACAGATGATGGCTGTAACAATATAAAATTGTAATAATTGTTCTAATTCTATGAGAATAGAGGAATCAAAACCACAAATTAAGCGTTAGGGTTAGTTCTGGCAGGTCACGTGAGTCAAGCTTGCATCAGCTGATTCTCAGCTGATCACATCTACCTATAGGAATACGACACCTACCATTCCTATATAAGCTCTATTTAGTATTATTCAGCAGCTTTTCAGCTTGCTCCGGAGCAAATTACCCTCCTCCATCCCCAGCTCCTCCTTTCGCCACAGTCAGGACTTGGCTTTCTGATATTCCTTGCTAAAGGTTGTTTTCATTAGCTGTGTGAGTGTGCGGTTGATTTCAGCTGCGTCAGAAGCACGCGTTTATCGCTCCTAATGGCTTTTATACATATAAGAATGTAATATTAATGACAGTCATTCGAAGTATTTCCGCAGGGTGTATGCTTCTCCTGCTGGACTGCCACTCAATACTTACTAGAGATTCATAATTTCTGATCCGCTTGCATATGTGCTCACGCTGAGTAATGTGAGCATATGAGCATGAGAAATTAGGGTGATATGACATGTGTTGACTAAATACACGATCAACTGGCTGAGATCAAGCTATGTTCATAAAAAACAACAACAACAAAAAAATCACTTCGGTGGTGATTGGAAGGTTACGAATTAACACAAGGGATTTAAATATAGTCCAATTATTCTAAGCAAGTGCAAGCAGCGCTTTAAATAAAATAAAAAAAAAAAAAAATAAAAATTAAAAAAT
>NW_015555757.1:74112-74415 GCF_001515605.1 Sinocyclocheilus anshuiensis
CACGCGACTCTGTTCCCCTTTCGGGCTCTGTCTTTACATTTATTTTGAAAGATGAAGCTCGCGATTATGGTCTTGGGATTTTGCTTGCTTGCTTTGCTTGCTTATCTGGTGTTCAGTATCATGTTTGTCGCTAGACTTGCTTGTTGCTTTACGCTATTGGTTGTTACTTCAAGTGCTGGTACTTAGTTAAACTTGCAACAGCAAGAAGCTAATGTTTAAGCTGTTGTTTAGGCCATCCGATTGTTCTTGAAATATGCTTGCTGCTTATGGCTCATCTAGTATTGGGAATGTTATTTCCTTAAA
>NW_015555757.1:74547-75092 GCF_001515605.1 Sinocyclocheilus anshuiensis
TCGCTTCTATGGCTGCAGTACGCTATGTTTGCTGCAAACTAGGCTGCCAATTCTAGTGGGTTTTCTGCATCTTTTTCAGGTATTGCATTAAAGGGGCTTGCTGCTCTTCTTAGCTGCTTATAAAGAAGAGCACCCCTTCGCTGCTACTCTCCTCTGGTAAGGGGCTTGCTGCTCTTCTTAGCTGCTTATAAAGAAGAGCACCCCTTCGCTGCTACTCTCCTCCGGTAAGGGGCTTGCTGCTCTTCTTAGCCTTCTTAGCTGAAGAACACCCCTTCGCTGCCTTCTCCTGTAAGTTGCTGCTGCCCCAGTCTGTTATTCCAGTTATTCCAGTGCTTCTTTCAGAATGCCATCAGTTGTGGTTTGGGCGGTTCTGGCCTATCGTTTGTGTTGGGGGGGTTATTATTGCTGCTCTCCCTGCTCATTCATGACAGGCTGCATGGATGGGCAGGGAGGTTTTTGCCCAGAAAAGAACCATACCGCCAAACCAAACTTTATGCTAAGTATCTATCATTTTGATGATAGTGGTCCTGACAGAATTTGGTTTA
>NW_015555757.1:76788-83135 GCF_001515605.1 Sinocyclocheilus anshuiensis
TGGCAAATATGCTATTGTCAAATATTTGTTCGTTGTTTAAGGCTAGTTGTTCAGTAACATGTTTGTTTGCTAGGCACGCTGTTGCTTTAGGCTTATTGGTTGTATTTTGACACACTGGTAACATTAACGTTACCCAGTTAAACTTACCACAGCTGAGGCTTGTTTTTAAATCTGTTTAAGACTGTCTGATATGAAACTTAAGGCTCATCTAGTATTGAGGATGCTGTTTCATTAAACACATCCTATATGTATGATTATTTCCATCAAGCTGTGTTTAAGTCCGTGATATGCTGTTGCTTAAAGCTATACAGTGTATCGGTAATGTGCTTGATACTTAACTTGCAGTATGTAGATTTTGCTACTAAAGGTGTTATTAATGCTAACGATTATCTGGATAGGGCAACATGCTGTTGCCTAAACTTCGGGTATTGACCATATGCTGTACTGCATTAAAGGGGCATGCTGCTCTTCTCAGCTGCATATTAAAGAAGAGCACCCCTTCACTGCTTCTCTTCTTAAAGGGCATGCTGCCCCAGTCTATGCTATTTCAGAAGGTCTTTGCTTTAAAGCTATTAGGGTATTGGGATTTTGCTTGCTTGTTAGGGCTTATCTAGTGTTCAGTATCATGTTTGTCGTTAGACTTGCTTGTTGCTTTAAGCTATTGGTTGTTACTGCAAGTGCTGGTACTTAGTTAAACTTGCAACAGCAAGAAGCTAATGTTTAAGCTGTTGTTTAGGCCATCCGATTGTTCTTGAAATATGCTTGCTGCTTATGGCTCATCTAGTATTGGGAATGTTATTTCCTTAAGTTTCTGACTACTGCAACATGCTGTGATTAAGCAAGCAACGTGCTTGTTGCAAAGCTATCTAGTGTATTGGTAAGGATTTGTCTATGCTTGGTTGTTGGGTTGTCAGATTGAGGACACGTAACACAACGAGCACAAATGAGATGGACAACCTAGAAACTGATGAGTTGATTTGAGTTATTATATGCTGTTGTTATAGACTTTTTAAATGGATGCTGAAGCTTTTAGGCCAGGTAGAATCTATATGCTTCTTTCAGAATGCCATCGGTTGTGGTTTGGGAGGTTCTGGCCTATCGTTTGTGTTGAGGGGGTTATTATTGCTGCTCTCCCTGCTCATTCATGACAGGCTGCATGGATGGGCATGGAGGGTTTTGCCCAGAACAGAACCATACCGCCAAACCAAACTTTATGCTAAGTATCTATAATTTTGACGATAGTGGTCTTGACAGAACTATAATGATAACACAGGGGAACTATATTGGTGGAATCACTTTCAGAACAATTGATGAATAATAAAAACATTGACATCCAATCAGAATCCATCCAGATTTAAAGAGCCTGCGAATTTAAAGTGACAGACAAAATAACTGCAGTGTGTGCTTACAATATACGGCTAATATAGTTATTGTTATGCTGTCATTATAGTTATCATTCTTGGTGTGAACAGGCCTCAACTGCCAATATTGTCTAAAATGTAAGCTACTCATATTAATATTTTTATTTACAAAACCGTTGTATAAAAACAATATTACACTCCATATTATTTTTTCAGTTCATCTGTTGAAATTAAAATAGAATAACTTATCAGAATTTCATTTTATTTTTCTTGTATTTATTTCTGCTGATGAAAAATCAAAAACAAGTAGCTTAGATATTAAACAATGTTCATTATATCCATTATTATATGTTCATTATATCCAGTATTATATGCTATTATTATGTTCGTTATATCCACAGAAGTATATATGCATGTTTATGACTGTGTGTGTGTGCTGAGTTTCCTTAGCCAGTCATTTTAAGCACCTGGAAGCCTTTTATTGCAATGGTCTATAATTATTCAACTACAAAACTGTGTTTTCTGTTTGTTTTCTCTGTGTGCCTGTTTTATGCTCTTGAGCAGTATTTCTCTTCAGTAGAAGCTTCTGCAGTCACACGAATAAACCAAGTGTCAGTTCTGCTTGAAATGAATGCTGATGGCTCTAAACCAACATGCTGCTTTCCTCTGCTAGCAGTTGCCAATTAATTTCAAAATCAGATTCTTTCTTGGTCTTTTTTTATCTCTGTCCCTCCGTCTGTCTCTCACTTCCTGAATGGACAGGTTGTTCTGTTGTTTTAAAGCAAGGGGCAAACTTGCTAGAGCTGTCAGTGGAAACACACACTGTGCCATAATTCTTCCTCTAAAACTCAACTCTGTCCAAACATTTTATTTCATGTAACTTTCCCTGCATTAAAACATCAGGGGTTTTTTTTCCTCAAAAGGCTTTAAGTGACTGGCACATAAAGTCCAGCTCTCAACATAATGGCATGTGTTAATGACATGTCACATGGGATATCCGAAGCTTAACGTGCTGATTAATCTTTTAACAGAGGTGGGTAAAAGGGGTTATTAATAGAACAGCCATTTTAAGGATCTTCACGAAGTATTAATCATCTTTACTCTTATCTAACGGCCTGTATCCAATGCAGGAGGTATGTAGAGATAATGAAATGCTTATTGCAGGTCATGAGATTACTTTAAACCCAGTATCTTCTCTGCACTCTGACTTTAGTCTTAATGTGGTACAGTATAACATGTGCTGGCTTTTATTATGGCATGACACCTTAATTTTGACAGGTTTACTTGACTTTAAGTGAAGAGTTATCAATGGGTATCAATTCAATCTCACTCAGTCTTTAGATAATATCATGTGTGAATGCCACAAAACGTGTGTGCCTTCAACCGCATATACTAACAATTTTACACAGTAAAAACTGTGAAATTTATAGCAATTTTATGAAATTTAAAATAACTCTTTTCTATTTTAATTTATTTTAAAATGTAGTTTATTCATGTGATGGCAAAGGTTAATTACTCCAGTCTTCAGTGTCACATGATCCTTCAGAAATCATTCTAATATGCAGATTTGGTGCTCAGGTAACATTTCTTCTTATTATCAATGTTGAAAACGTCTGTGGTGCTTAATATTTTTGTGGAAACTGTGCTGCATTTATTTGAACATTAAACACTGAACGTTATGAATGTTTTTACTGTTACTTTTGATTAATTTAATGCATCCTCACTGAATGAAAGTATTCATTTCTTTAAAAAAAAACTCTGTATATGTGTGTATTTATTTTTGTTTTATGTGTGTATTTATTTATTTCACCAATACGCTTAACTCCAATCCACAACGATTCAATTAAACAATTCAAAAATTACAAAAAGCACCATAAAAGCTACATTTGAAGTCATGCAATAGCTTTACTTGGGGGATTTTACTGAAATTTGTTTGCTTGCTGTTACACTGCTTCAGAAGTCACTATCACAATAACTGGCATGGTGTATTCTTCTGTAACATGGTTACAGGCTATCTGCAAACTTCAGCTTTATGTGAGGAAGAAAGCAAAATTTAACTTGTTATTCACTGAAAATCATCCCCTCTGTCATGGCTCTTAAATTGAATTCAGAAAGATACATTTAAACTTGCTATGTTGCAAGCATTGACGTCAAACTAGCGCAACTCATCTCAAGGTGACAAGTTCAGTTTTTATGGTGCAAGATAAAAGTGGGCAGAGAAGTCTGTACAGTTTACATGAACAATAAACGGATGAAATGACAGTCTTCAGATGTGCAGTTTGATTCCAGGCACAGAGTGATGGTGTTGCTTAGAGACAGGAGGTCTGTACTGCTTCTAATCAGGGCACGATTCCCACTGTGCTTTCCTGTCAAGTCTTGACTCCCGTGGTGTCACTGTACCATTCTGTATGAGCTCCCCCACTGGCACAACAAAAGTGTGATGGGTGGGCAACTTCAGCTCAGACATTTCTCTGTGGGTACACAATGACCTCCTATTGTGTAAGGAAACCCTCTTATGCCACCCTTGCACACCCTTGCACATTCTATTAAAAACTGTGTTCCTTGTTTTTCCTCTAAATAGTGCTCTTCATCATTAACACGGTTTATTAAATGATGACAGCTGTCCCATTATACTGTCAAACGTGGAAGCCTTTCAAACTTTCCCTAAACTGTCTCCTCTACAAATACCCTAAATTTTTGTGCTTTGATTTTTCACCCTAAATTGAAAATTGTGTCATCGTTCACTCATTCACATGTTGTTCATTTACTTTATTCTCTTGAACAAAAAAGTTAATATTTTGATACAAGTGTTTGTTGACAAGTCAGTGATACTTCATAAATGACTAAAAAGCACCTTAAAAGTCATCCATAAGATTAGTGTACTATATCTTTAAGACTAAAAGGCTGCATCTAAAATTGCATACTCTCTGAGTAGGTACTTTGATTAAGTAAATACTTTATAAACTGTTCAAAAGTATGTTCTGTATAGTATGAAAGTAATCTGGACATACTACTTTCGTCATGTTGTCATAGTCATGTGATCTACCAGCATCAGTTGCTCTCCTCTCCCATGGACTCATGGGATAGTGAAGTGTCCTTTGCCTGAAAATAATAGGTAATCTGGGTACTTTTTAATCCATTGCAGCAGTTCTTAAATCATGTGGATTTGGGATAACCTGAGGGTGAGTAAATTAAGGCAGAATTTATTTTGGGTTAACTTTTTGTTTAAATGTAAATGCATATTGTTTGACATAAATTAACACTTCTAGCCCTGAGCTAAGCTCACAATTTGATGTTGTTAACATCAACTTAAACTAGCAATTATCACATTCTGGTCATGTCTCTGTCAACAGGATGTGTCTGCCTCTTAGTTTCATGAGGTTTTGTTTAATGAAGGGTCTACTTCATTAAATAGTCCTTGAGCAACATACACACCTTCTTTTGTCATCTTGAGTTTGCTGACATGCTAGTGACATGGCATGTGTGGCATACACTTATGCTTTTAGCAGTCATGATAGTTCGCATGCATTTCAATGAAAATGTGTAAAGCCGCACTGAACAGGCGTATTTTGGGTCTTTATAATACATTTCTGTATTGCACATATAGCATTTACTCTAATTAAAATGGTTATATAATAATAAGGTTTAATAAATGGTGCTGCTCCAGAATATAATTACACATATAATGATTAGCATTGCTCAGAACTTATCAGTAATTACACTCTAATAGTAACACTGTAATGTGACTTCTAATTACACCTGATTACCCGCATTTATATATATAAAAAAGCATATAGAAGATGGATAGCCTATAACCACATTTTGTAAGTAAACAACTTGGAGTACATAATTACTAGTGAACCCGCTTGTTTTATTCATGTTGTCAAATATAAAGTATGTTTTATGAAAATGTCACATCACACTAGGATTATTATATTCAGGTATTTAATCATGTTTGTGCTAAATCAAGCAAAGTGTAGAGTAGATAGGCTATCATTGTGTTATCCTGCCTGAGGTAAGACCACATGAGCCCAGTGTGATATTTACAACGGCTGTTTTTCAACACACTGGTCATTTTTCAGGGCATGAACACTGACAGCTGGCAACAGTGTGATTAGTTTTGCCTTATACTGAATCAATCTTTCACCCACAGTCCATACTGGAGTCAAAAGAGAACTTCTCAATCTAATTTAGTGCCATTTGGATCACTGGTTTCAGGCTTTGTTTACACTGACAACAAACTGCATCCACAAAATGACCAGAAACGTTTGCTGATTTTCAATCATTCTGTGCATGGTAGTGGATTTCAGTTACTATTTTTTTTTTTTTTTGCAGTTTCTGATATGCTAGTAGGTCTGGGTGAGTGTCCAATGATTCATTTGAATCAGTCACTCATCTTATTTGTTTAAACACACGTGATTCATTCAGGAACTAACCAAGTGACTGTCTTTTAGTAAGTCACTGAATTGTTAACTCAACTGATTTTCTTCAAAAACACTGATTCATTTAGGAATGCCACTTGTGGGTGTTACTCAGAATGTGTTGTCAAAGTGTGGTCACATTAGCAACATTTCTGAGAAATTTCGCAAGCAGAAAAGTTGAATTTTTTTTTTTTTCGCAACAGTGTAGGATTTATGAAAAAGTTGAAGTTACAGAAGTTGCTTTCAAACCTGCTGGTCAGTACAGTGAATTTGCATGACCATATTGAACATAAGTAAAATCTCCATGGGGAACTTTTTCACCCTCATGCAAAACTCCATATCGTGGCTGTTTGGAACTTATAAAAAAACTGAAAGTAAGTGCCAGTATTCTCTAAAATGTAAATATCTAAGTAATTAACTGCTGTACACAAGACATTTCATACTTCCAGTAATGCTTTTGGTCTGAAAATCAGCATTCTATCAAACACTCTTTTACAATGGAATGACGTGTGTGTGTGTGTGTGTGTGTGTGTGTGTGTGTGTGTGTGTGTGTGTGTGTGTGTGT
>NW_015555757.1:83331-85743 GCF_001515605.1 Sinocyclocheilus anshuiensis
CTTCCTCATAACCATTCTCACGCATCCCCTCAATGTTGGCATAACTAGTATGCTGGAATCTATGGATGCGAGATGAGAATGGATTTTTCCAAGCCTTCTCGATCTCCACATGTGTGTGTGTGCGCGTTTTTGTGACATATGAGGACACAAATTTGTATAATGACATGGGTATGACAGGTATTACAAGGAGAAGGTGACTTATGAGGACATTACACCATGTCCCCATTTTTCAAAACGCTTATAAATCATACAGGATGAGTTTTTTTGAGAAAGTAAAAATGCACAAAGTTTCCTATAAGGGGTAGGTTTAGGTGTAGGACAATAGCACATACAGTATAAAAACCATTACGCCTATGGAATGTCCCCACAATTCACAAAAACAAACGTGTGTGTGTGCGCGCAAAATCAGTATCATTACAAAATGTTGCACCAGAACTATTTCGCAAACATCACTGCAAAATACCTTCCTTCAATGGCACTAGATTTTTAAAACACCAACAATCCTGTGATCCTCTTGCAGACTAGCTCAAAGCTAATTCGAGTTGAGATCTCTGTGTAGTTTTCTTTTATGTTTGATATTTTATTTCCGACTTTGATCTCTGCTAAGGAACGTAAGGTCATGTCACCCCTTGTTTACAAAGCTACTTGCCAACTAGCTCCCTCTCTCTCTCCCTTTAATGAACACCAAATGTATTCAAAGATTATGCCTGCCTGAGTTTGCCCAATTAGGACTGAGTTTGATTTATAACCCTGTCGCTTTGGAAAGGTGGGAGACATTTTACACGCACCACTGACGTTGGGATAATGTGACAATGTAGTCCCAATTACCCACACACCATTTACAGACCACTACCCCCACTGATGTACTCCCGTCATCTTCTCATTTGCATAAAGTCAACGATGAATTTAATGTGCACAAAAATACTCCCTCATTACACTCAATCAAAGCCATAATTATGTTTTCCGCATTACCATCAGTTCCTGATGTCACTTAAAAATAACCTGACAAATTCTTCTTCACTCTCTGAATGTCTCATTGCACCTGGACTGCGATCAAAGCCAATGAATGCTGCGAATTGATAGAGGTTATTAATAGCCAGCAGAGATAATGTCTGCCGTGGTCTGTGGTAAATGTATAAATGCTTCCATTGTTTGTGTTGCTGTGCTCAGAGGGAGAGAGGCGGGGGAGAGAGGGAGAGTGCTGACGAGCAGATCCATCACTGGGTGAGGTGTTGAGAGAAACAGCACTGTGAAATTACACTATTTACTGTGGCAGAAATAAAGACTTCTTCCTCCTAACCACACCGAATACAATTTAGCAACTGTCACCACACTCCATCACTCAACCAGAAGTGTGACAAGACACACATACATACTCGAGTGCTGACAGAAACAATGCTTATAGCAGCTTGTTAGTGTCAAAAAAATAAATAACGATTATGCATTACTTCTATGAGGATTTATCAGCTATTGTCATTTGTCACAATGTATACTCATGGAGTAAAGGTTAATGTTTCTTGTATACCTTACCATTTGTCAACCTGAAATGCTGTTGGCAACCTGTTTGATGTATACTGTAAGAACAGTACTAGTTAGAGTTCAGTCTCTAATCGGGACTCTAGGCCAGTCCTGAGTTTTGGAAATTGAATGGCTTGTGAAAAATGACAAACCAAAATGAAGCCAGGTTGTTGGAGGTGAGGAGCTGAGAAAGTCAAGTCAATTGTATCTGTATAGTGCTTTTCATAATTCATGTCTTTTCAAAACAGTTTTACAAAAAATAGTGCTTTAAATCCCACTGTGAGAGCAAGAAAAAAATGTACATTGCATTATTTACAGTGGGAAAAATATTTATTTGATCCCCTGCTGATTTTGTAAGTTTGCCCACTTACAAAGAAATGAAGGGTCTGTAATTTTTATGGTAGGTTTATTTTAACAAGACAAGAAAATCCAGAAAAAAAAACACATAAAGGTTAGAAATTGATTTGCATTTCAGTGAGTGAAATAAGTATTTGATCCCCAAGCAAAACATGACTTAGTACTTGGTGCAGAAACCCTTGTTGGCAAGCACAGAGGTAAGATGTTTTTTGTAGTTGGTCACCAGGTTTGCACACATCTCAGGAGGGATTTTGATCCACTCCTCTTTACAAATCTTCTCTAAATCCTTAAGGTTTCTTGGCTGTCATTTAAGTTTCAGCTCCCTCCACAGATTTTCTAAAGGATTGAGGTCTGGAGACTGGCAAGGCCACTCCATTACCTTAATGTGCTTCTTCTTGAGCCACTCCTTTGTTGCCTTGGCGGTATGTTTCGGGTCATTGTCATGCTGGAAGACCCATCCATGACCCATCTTCAGTGTTCTGACTGAGGGAAGGAGGTTCTCATCCAAGATTTTACAGTACATGGCCCCATCCATTT
>NW_015555757.1:87046-87468 GCF_001515605.1 Sinocyclocheilus anshuiensis
ATGACCCATCTTCAGTGTTCTGGCTGAGGGAAGGAGGTTCTCGTCCAAGATTTGACGGTACATGGCCCCGTCCATTTGTCCCTCAATGTGGTGAAGTCGTCCTGTACCCCAAAACATAACGTTTCCACCTCCGTGCTTGACTGTAGGGATGGTGTTCTTGGGGTCATAGTCAGCATTTCTCTCCCTCCAAACACGGCGAGTCGAGTTAATGCCAAAGATCTCAATTTTGGTTTCATCTGACCACAGCACTTTCTCCCGAGCCTTCTCCGATTCATTTAGATGTTCTTTGGCAAACTTTAAAGGGGTCATATGATGTTGCTAAAAAGAACATTATTTTGTGTATTTGGTGTAGTGAAATGTGTTTATGCAGTTTAAGGTTAAAAAAACACATTATTTTCCACATACTGTACATTATTGTTTCT
>NW_015555757.1:87490-92012 GCF_001515605.1 Sinocyclocheilus anshuiensis
CAGATCTTCTTTATGCACCAAGAGCTTGTAACACTCCAAAGAGAAAGGAAAAATTGAAATCGCATCATATGACCCCTTTAAATGGGCCTGTACATGTGCCTTCTTGAGCAGGGGGACCTTGCGGGCGCTGCAGGATTTCAGTCCATTGCAGCGTTGTGTGTTACCAATGTTTTGTTTGGTGACTGTGGTCCCAACTGCCTTAAGATCATTAACTTGTAGCCCATCATTAGTCTTGTAGCCCATTCAAGCCTTGTGCAGGTCTACAATCTTGTCTCTGACATCCTTTGACAGCTCTTTGGTCTTGCCCATGGTGGTGGGAGAGGTTGGAATGGAAGATACAGATTGTGTGGACAGGTGTCTTATACACCTAACGAGCTGACATTAGGAGTAACTTCTTAAAGTGGCAGGACTAATCTGTGTTCCACATGGGCACATAACCAATCTGTGGAAGCCAGATTTCTTGCTGGTTGGTAGGGGATCAAATATTTCACTCACTGAAATGCAAATCAGTTTCTAACCTTTATAATGTGTTTTTCTGGATTTTTTTGGTTGATATTCTGTCTCTATCCATAAAAATAAACGTACCAAAAAAATTACAGACTCTTCATTTCTTTGTAAGTGGGCAAACTTACAAAATCAGCAGGGGATCAAATAAATGTTTTGCCCACTGTATTTATTTATTTTTTTATTTGAGTATTGAATGCTCACCAAGGCTGCATTTATTTTATCTAAAATACAGTAAAGACTAATATTGTGAAATATTATTACCATTTAAAACATCTGTTTTCTATTTTAATATATTTTAAAATGTAATTTATTCCAGTGATGGCAAAGCTAAATTTTCAATTAATTACTCCAGTCTTCAGTGTCACACGATCCTCCAGAAATCATTCTAATATACTGATTTGGTGCTCTAGAGACATGTGGTTATTATCAATGTGTTGCTTAGGACTTTTATAAAATATTTTTATTTTTGATTAATATGAAGTTCAAAAGAACATTTGTACATTGTTTGTAAAGCTTGATATTGATTTTCAGTCAACGTTAAATCAATCTGTAAATAAGATTCTATTTTTTATGGAAGAAAAATAATGACAAATGTCTTTGAAACAAAAAAGCATGTTGAATTACACTAACTGAAAAAAAAAACAGTGCTCGCATTTTCATGCCTTGTATTTTCAGGGTCTGAAGTTTAAGTTATTTATTTAAGCTGTGAATATTTCAATTCAAAACATTTCACACACATTCTCATAATTAAAAATTCAATAATTCATATTCACCTTTCAGAGTTCAGTTTAAAAAATATGATGTATAATATTCGACAGGCAAGTTTCAGTCCATTTTATTTCACTTTACAAATTTGCTTCCACATATTCAGTGGTTCAAATTCGGCAGAAAATACTGCATCTACTATTAGTCGCTCACCAGCAGGTGGCTCAAGCGGGTGTTGATGGAGGCCAGAGCAACAGGTAGAGCAAGTCATTCATTCACAAAAACTGATTTGCAGAAATGGAGCAAGCGTAAGTAGGACTTATGATTTTCAGGGCCAGTATGTATATGCGGAAAAGCTGATTAAGACTCAAAAGCTGTGTTTACGTTTAATGCAGCATCTTCGCTGTTACTCGTTTCTCGGTGTAGCCACATGAGCAGCTTTCTCTACCAAAGGAGATTATAATGCTATTTATCCCAACGCTGATATACAGAAATAACATTGCATCTACGACAAATATTGTTTTCGTTGCTTAGTTTCCTTAACTTTATATCATGGCTTGTTTGACTGGGGTTTCCCTCTTACGTCACACTCCAGGATTCCCCAACGATGCTTAACGCGCCTCAATGAACTAATACAGTGATATAAACAAGACCTCAGATCTCAGTATACACATTACTGATAATGCAAACTATACAGGCAAGCAGATGAGGTCAGAAGAACGCAACGCTCTGCATTTTCTTTATAATCGCTTTTCTAGCGCCGTTTTAGGTTCGATTTTTCCAGACATGCGCTTTCCCTTGCCACTGTTATAGAGTCGACAGTCATACAAAGCTATCACTACCATGATTAGTTTTAACAATAAACAACCACTTTATATCGACATGTAAAAAAAAAAAGTAATTCAAAACTGCCTACGTGTATTGTAGCTGCAAAATTTAACCGGAGAAGACCTGCTATCGCACGGTGCCCAAGGGACTGTCTGACAATCCACTCACTAGGTTGAAACGTCCAATGTAATATTATTTATTTATTTAATTAATTTTCTTTTTTAGAACATGGAAAAAAAAACTTTAGGTGAATTTCAGTAGTATAGTATATAGTATACTTTGTTAATTACACACAGAATTTGGTCATTTATTATGAGGCAATAAACCACATTAAGTGTTTTCTTTATAGGAAATGTTTACGTGCAGTATTCTGGTTGTATCTGCTTGCATGTATATAGTTTGCATCATCAGTAAGGTGTATTCTGAGTTTGGTCTTTTAATACTATCATTGTGTGTTAGTCCACTTAAAACGCGTGAAGCGTTTTCTTTGTAACAAATTTGAGGAAAACCTCATGAAACCTTACGTTTATATTCTGATCTCATCTGCTTGCCTGTGTATAGTTTGTATCATCAGTAAGGTAGGGCTGTCAAAAAAAAATTCGAATTTCGAATATTCGTCGAATTTAAAATAAAAATCCACATTCAATTGCAAAAACGTTGCATTCGAATTCCAGGTGTGCGTCAGGCAGTATTATCAGTGGCGCACGAAATGCAACGACGATGTAAGTGTCATTGCATTTTAATGCTTTTGTTAGCCTATCCACTTGAACCCACTAGATGCGGCGCTGTTACGTTGTGCATTCAAAAATATTGCAGAAAAAGAGCACAATCAATGCAGGGAAGATGTTGTTTACGTCAAAACCGAAACCAAGCCGTTCACACAGAACGCATATTTATCGCATTTTCTAGAGGGACATCTATCAGTGACACACGGGCTAACGTTATATGGCGCTTTTCCACTGCATGGTACGGCTCGGTACGGTTCACTTTTGGGGGGTTTTCCACTGGGTACAGTACCTGGTACCTGGTACTTTTTTTAGTACCACTTCGGTTGGGGTTCCAAGTGAACCGTACCGTTACCAAAACGTGACGTGTAAACTCTGCTCATCACGGATTGGCCGGAGAGAATCGTCACTACCTGCGTCACTGAACTTGCGACACAAACACAAAAGAACTGCTAGATTTAAATCAGCACAGCCAGCGAAGGATCGAACGCAAGTGTGGAGATCAGGGAGACTTCCTTCTTCATGGAAACACGGGGTTATTATTCCTATATTAAAGCCAGCCAAGAACAAGCATAATGCTGACAGTTATAGACCTGCGGCGCCCGGGGAGCAGTTGGGGGTTCGGTGCCTTGCTCAAGGGCACCTCAGTCGTGGTATTGAAGGTGGGAGGGAGCGCTGTACATTCCCTCCCCCCCCCTACAACCCCTGCCGGTACGAGACTCGAACCCACAACCTTTGGGTTATGAGTCCGACTCTCTATCCATTAGGCCACGACTTCCCCTAAGTTGATAATATTTTAAAGAAATATTATCAACTCCCAGCCATCCTAATTCTTGAATTAATTGAAATCTCTCCCTTTCATATGCAGAACACTCAAAAAGAATATGTTTCACTGTTTCTAATTCTCCACATTTGTCACACTTTCCCGATTCATGCTTACCTATTTTATAAAGACTATAGTTTAATGCTGTATGTCCGATTCTTAGTCTTGATAAGATGACATCTTTCTTCCTATTTCCGTATCTTTTCCTCTCATTTCCAACACACTCCTGAATCTGGAAAAGATGTCTTCCTTTAGACCCATTATTCCATAACTTTTGCCATTTCTTACTAACTTCAAATGATATCACTCTCTTGAATTCAGCTTTACTTAAAGCTAACTTAATTTCTATTTGTGTATGATTTAATGCTTTCTTTGCTAGCAAGTCTACTTCCTCATTTCCATCCACACCCACATGTGCAGGCACCCAGAGGAATCGTACCTCTATCCTTAACTGCCTTATTCTAAACAAACTTTGTAAAACTTCAAATACTAAGTCTTGCCGAGCTTCAGATTTACCACTTAGTAGGCTAGTGAGCGCAGCCATTGAGTCCGTACATATCACAGTTCTATCTGGTTGAACTTCTTCGATCCACTGTAGAGCTAGTATGATAGCTAATAATTCGGTAGTAAAAACTGACACATGATCTGATAATCTTTTTGCCATTTTTATTTTAAAAGTAGGAATATAAACTGCTGCTGCTGTTCTTCCAGACTCTGGCTCCTTAGACCCATCTGTAAATACCTGCAACACAGAATAATACTCTTGTTTTATATATTGCTGAACTACTACTTCAGTTGGCATGTTCATCTCCGGTTTTTTTATTACTTTGTGAATTTGTAGGCTGTGCTGATTTAAATCTAGCGGTTCTTGTGTTTGTGTCGCAAGTTCAGTGACGCAGGTAGTGACGATTCTCTCCGGCCAATCCGTGATCAG
>NW_015555757.1:92510-93944 GCF_001515605.1 Sinocyclocheilus anshuiensis
GTTCAACTTTTAAAAAACATGTCTCAAGACTTTATGGCGGTTTTCCCCCATCCCACTGTATCTCATGTTTTTAAATGAAGAAAGTACCCTACATTTGTGATTGGTTTTCGGTCCTTTGTATTAAACTATACATACATGCATGATGCTGTTTTGTTTCTAATTGTTTCAGCAACTTTATTAATTATACAAGGTTTATAAATATTATTTTAAACATTATGCACTTTTTTCAAAGATAGTTGTGTTATTTTATTATGCTTTGAAGAAACATGCATAATATTTTGTTCGATGCGCCCTCTTGTGGCCTCAGGAGAAAAGCCAAAAGCTTTTCCCCCCCTAACTGAAATTATGCCTTTTAAATTTGAATATAATTCGAATATTGATAATATTTAAGTACAAAGAAAACCCCCCAAAAGTGAACCATACCCAGCCGTACCGTGCCGTACCATGCAGTGGAAAAGCGCCATTTGTGATTGGTTTTCGGTCCTTTGTATTAAACTATACATACATGCATGATGCTGTTTTGTTTCTAATTGTTTCAGCAACTTTATTAATTATACAAGGTTTATAAATATTATTTTAAACATTATGCACTTTTTTCAAAGATAGTTGTGTTATTTTATTATGCTTTGAAGAAACATGCATAATATTTTGCTCGATGCACCCTCTTGTGGCCTCAGGAGAGAAGCCAAAAGCTTTTTTCCCCCTAACTGAAATTATGCCTTTTAAATTCGAATATAATTCGAATATTGATCATATTTAAGTAAAAAATTCGAATTTAGTTTTTCAGCCATTTTGACAGCCCTACAGTAAGGTGTATCCTGAGATCTGACGTCTTGTTTATATCACTGTATTAGTTAATTGAGATGCTTTAAGCGTCGTTGGGGAATCATGGAATGTGAAGTTTGAGGGGAAACCCCAGTCACACAAGCCATAAGGTTAAATCTAAGCAACCGAAAACAATATATGTCTTAGATGCAATGTTATTTCTGCATATCAGCATCGGGTAAAATAGCATTTTTAATCTCCTTTGGTAGAGAAAGATGCTTATATGTGGCTGGCTACACGGGGAAACAAACAGCAAGGATGCTGAATTAAACACAAACACAGCTTTTGAGTCTTAATAAGCTTTTCCGCATATACATACTGGCCCTGATAATCATAAGTTCTACTTACCGCTCCATTTCTGCAAATCAGTTTTTGTGAATGAATAACTTGCTGTACCTGTTGCTTTGGTCTCCATCAACACCCGCTTGCGCCACCTGCTGGTGAGTGACTAACAGCAGATGCAGATCATGCATCGGTACCAGAGATAGTGGGTATGGAAGCATATAGGAAGCAAAATTCAATTTAAAATGCAATATGCAAAATAGCAATGCAATATTCAAAATGGCAATGTATTTCTGTATTTAAATTTACATTTTCCATTATCCATTA
>NW_015555757.1:94289-95160 GCF_001515605.1 Sinocyclocheilus anshuiensis
TAGCCTGAGTTTTTGTTGCATTTACACACTTTTGACCAGCAGGCGTCACCAGCGTGTGGTGTTTCGAGCGCTTCGAAACAGTGAATCATTTTGCGAAGCATATAGGTAGCGAAATTCAATTTAAAATGCAATATGCAAAATGGCAATGCGATATTCAAAATGGCAACGCAATATTCAAAATGGCATTGTATTTCTGTATTTAAATTTACATTTTCCATTACCCATATGTGCAAAGTTTGGTGCAAAAGGAAAATTAAACTTAAATTATATAATTTACATTTTCCATTTCCAACAGTAGTCTTAATATGTAAATTGCATACTAATTTTAATGCTTTATAAGTTGCGAAATGAAAATGAAAATGTATAACACAAATTGATTTGATATGTGTAACATGTCCAAGCAGAAATGGTAGCAAGATGATCATTTAAATGCTGTTTTTCCTAAATGCATTTAGAGTAACAGGACACTTAAGATTGCATTTTCATCATCACGACGTGGGATATTTGTAGCAAAATTCAGTGCGGCTTTGAAAATGCATTCCGAGCTGACCACGCCCACCCTCCGTCAATCATTGCTTCAAGGCAGGGATTGGCGGAAGCGTGTTACGTTTGGATCGTTTGAAACATGGATCATTGCTTCTAGGCATGGATTGGCGGAAGCGTGTTACGTTTGGATCTTTCGAAACATGGCGGCTGGAGATCTGATAAGATCGTTGAATTCACTGGCAGGTGAAGTGGACCGTGAACAGAAATATATGGCGCGTTCTTCCTACTAAAATCAAACGTTCAAAAGCGTAACTGTCAACTTGGATCACGTGTGCCTTAATAACCAATCACATTACAGCCTTGACGTCATTGAATTTCAGTCAGA
>NW_015555757.1:95454-98344 GCF_001515605.1 Sinocyclocheilus anshuiensis
TAACCAATCACATTACAGCCTTGACGTCATTGAATTTCAGTCAGATTTGTGCGACACTCAATCGCCATTTATGGATACCATAGGAATGAATAAGAAGTGCTGTAAGCTGAATTCCACCTGTCGGAAAAAGTCAGTGACGTCTCTTAGAAAACGGCATTTTTTGGGGGGGAAAACTCTAAAAAATAGTTAAATCCAGAAGTATTGCTTAGTGTAAAACATGTTGAAGATTAGCCGATAGGCTGTCGATTCATTAAATGATAAGCTGTTTCCTCTAAAAAGCTGTTTATTCAGCGTAGTGAAGCCTATCCTCCATTGATATCCATTCAAAAAAAAAAAGGCTTGCCTTCTAGTGGCTTTGTCGGTACTCTACTGCTATTCCTGCAGTTCCCGGATGTGCAATACTGAATTTTCTGCCGAATTTGAACCACTGAGTTTGTGGAAGCGAATTCATAAAGTAAAATAAAATGGACTGAAAATTGCCTGTCAAATATTATACATCGTATTTTTAAACAGATTGAATATTTCGGAAGTGAACTCTGGAAGGTGAATATGAATTATTGAATTTATTTTTCATCCATAGTTTTCACTCCCATCAGTGTTGAGTTACTTATTCAACTTATTTGCATTCTTGTTGGACATTGACATTGATTTCACTTTTATCTTGTCTTACTAATGATTAAATATGTCTGAATGCTACTCTAAGGTTTTATAGATTTTACAGAATCACCCTTTTTAGTGCATCTATAGCATGAAAAAAGTAAAAACACTATATATATTAATATAAAGATGTGATATTTTGAGACTGTGGTAAGAAGGTTTGGCATTTGTAGCAAACAGCATGGAAATAGTGCTTTGAAAGTAAGCACACTTTTACATAAAATGGATAAAATGAGTGTGTGTGGGTTGCCCTTTGTTTTGTTTCAATAAAGTACAGCTTTATAAATATGATATGAAGTGGGGACACATGGCTGCTGCTTTGCACATGAAACAGAACAGCAGACGCACAGAGCGGATCAAAGAGAGCTTTTGGTCCAGCAGGCTTTGTGTTGTCCAAAGTTTACCCCTGAACTGAATGTAACACACAGCTCGAGCCAGCTATTCTTTCAGATGTTACACACCGCAGCGGAAGCTTACAAATAACATCTCTGCTCTTTAAAATGTGCCATATTACCAAAACATGACCGTAGCATTATTGTATTGTTTAGTGTTGATCATTTTTCCTATGCTGGAAAGTTTTGGAAATGAGAGCAGCTCATTTCTTTATTATGAATGTCATAATCACTGCAAGTGTTTCTCAGGTACGTCAGGTGTTCACGATGCCTGACTCATGATGCCACATCACTGAGAACAGGTTTCAAGGAGAAGAAGAGCCAGCAGTTATAGAAGCCAAGAAAAGATATAAGATCTTTATATCTCTCTGTGAAGCACATCTCACTCACTTTTGGTTTTTTTTGTTTGTTTTTTTTCAAGGCCCTAGATATTGTGTTCAATTGTGTTGCTTTATTTCTTGAGCATCACAGACATCTAAAACGTTTAAATGTTAAGAAACAGACAATTTAAAGTTTCTGGGAATGCAATGCAAAGTTCTGTACTGCATTTGACGAAGAACTTTTCAACCATTAAAAATGTGACTTCTAGGTATATGTGTCTACTACAATCCAGACATACTACATCTGTGATGCCAACCATTTATGAATATAATATGGCTTGTGGTCTTATAAAGTTTTTAATGCCATCATGATCACATCTCGGCCGACATAGTCATCCAGGTGATTTTCACATATATTCATTTGATGAATATATTTGATGCACTTTTTGCATGCTATATAGTTAGGCATTTTAGGATGTGGGGTAACTAAAAATTATCTGCTATTTTTAAAGAGCCCTGAGCACTTTCATATGCCTTTTAAACAGCTTGTTTAAATAAGAAACACTATACCGTTCAAAAGCCTGGGGTCAGTGAGATTAATGTTTTTAAAAGAAGTTTCTTATGCTTTTTTATTTAAAAAAAAAAAAGAAAGGAAAATATGGCAACACTAATATTGTAAAATATTATTAAAATTTTTATTCTATATGAATGTATTTTAAAATGTAATATCCTATGGTGACAAAGCTGAATTTTCAGCATCATTACTCCAGTCTTCAGTCACATGATTAGAAATCATTCTAATATGCTGATTTGCTGCTCAGGAAACATTTCTTATTATCATCAATATTGAAAACGGTGTTGCTGCTAAATAGTTTTGTGGATACTGTGATCCTTTTTTTAGGATTACATGGTGAATAGAAAGTTCAAAAGAACTGCATTTATTTGAAATATAAATCTTTTGTAACATTATAAATGTCTTTACTGTCACTTTTGATTAATGTAATGTATTCTTACAGAATGTTTTAATTTCCTAAAAAAAAATAATTTGACAAACTTTTGAACAGTTTGTCAACACAGGAAAGAAAACTGCACTTGTCAACTGATGTCATGGGATCTCTACAGTTAAGAGAATGCATACTCATTAATTGGATGCATGCAAATGTGATCACACATCACAAAACTTAGTTAAAATGTCATTTAAAAGACAGAATAGTATTGGTGGCCTGCTTTAGGAATTGTCAGAGAAACTGAGGTATCAATGTGTTTTGGTGATTATACAGCAGGATAACTAAATCCTATTCGTCTTTGCCTGTGGCTTGTCCTGCCTGAAGTTACAATCATCTGTTGCTGTACTGTATTGCTTCCCCCTTTTTGTCTTTCATTTGTGTCCCCCCTTCCATGAATCCTTTCCTATAAAGCCAACAGCATCAACAATGGTGCATTCATGGTGCTGCGTTCGACACCATACAGGTGCATCTCAATAAATTAGAATGTCGTGGAAAAGTTCATTTATTTCAGTAA
>NW_015555757.1:98490-99347 GCF_001515605.1 Sinocyclocheilus anshuiensis
GCTCTGCACTGGCTACCTATTAAGTTCCGTATCAGTTACAAAATATTATTACTTACCTACAAGGCCCTAAATGGTTTAGCTCCTAGTGCGTACCAAACTAGTATTCTGCAACGCTACAATCCATCACGCTCCCGAAGGTCGCAAAACTCTGGACTTTTGGTAGTACCTAGGATAGCAAAGTCGACTAAAGGAGGTAGATATCGTAAAAAGTGCTATACAAATAAACTTGAATTGAATTGAATTCAGCTTGTACATAACCAAAGAAACACACACCCACCTTTGTCCTTGAGCTCCTCCTGCACAAACAATGAATTCCACCTGGTTTTTTCATTCCAAAGATGAATCTGTCCCAGCCACTGTGACAAATAAGAATTGTAATGAAAAAATAAATGACGGCAGGAACGGTGGCCCTAAAATAGCATGGTTCTGACTGAATGTTCTCATGAATACTCATGATTGTATTTGTTCTTTATCTTTTGTGAGTAGCAGAATTGTCCTATTAGTTAGTCTTGCATGGTCTTCCGTGTCACAACAATATGAAACTTCCCTAACCTTTGACTTTTGCTCATATTAGACTTCTCACTGAATGATTAAAAAAAAGATGGTAATATTCTCTCTAATCTCAGATTGATTAAATACAGTGATCAAATCATGGCCTGCAAGTAAAAATGGACAGTGTTAAAGGGGTCATATGATGCTATTTTAAAGATCATTATTTTGTGTATTTGGTGTAACAGAATATGTTGACATGCTTTAATGTTCAAAAAACTCATTATTTTTCAAATACTGTACATTATTGTAGGTCCTCTATGCCCCGCCTCTCTCAAACGCTTCGTTTTCTACAAAGTCCCTCCTTC
>NW_015555757.1:104105-112077 GCF_001515605.1 Sinocyclocheilus anshuiensis
CCTGTGATGTGACCCTGTTCCCCTCACACACACACACACGACGCGTTACTCTGCGCTGCGCAAAACTCCGCATTTGAGCAGTCAGTAGCAAATACTTAAACTAGTAACAAAACATACTTACAGTCGCTGATTCAGAAGCGCCAGATTGTCATAGCAAAGTCAGAATTACCTCCTCTCCTAGGTTCACGAAACGGTCGTCCATAAAATGCATTGCTGTTCTGTTGTAAGTCATCTTAAAGATTCCTAAATGCATTACTTTCGGAAGGCCAAATAAAGTGCTTTTGCTTTCGCCTAGAAACACACAGCGTCTCCCTGACATGGCTGCTAAAACACTAACTGCGGTTCCTGAAACCACGCCTTCTTTCTTTGCGTGAACATTTGGGCGCATTATGCAAATATTGCCACATAGTGACCTAGATATGTGGGGGCGTGTTAGAACGAGCCATTTTAGGGGGGTGTGGCAGAGTCTTAACTTTGATAAAGAATATCTCTTTGGTTTTGAGACTTTAGTCTTTGTAACTTCAGCGATCTTATCTATTCACGAACAGCTTGTAACACTCCAAAGAGAAAGGAAAACTTGAAATCGCATCATATGACCCCTTTAAACGTCCTCTTTTAGACAGGAAGGGAGGAGTTTCAAGAGGAACGATGGAGGCTGGAGACACTGATGGAGTCGGTGAAGCCCATGATAACATCTGTTGCCCCCTTCTCTCTTCTTGTCTTCTCTGACTTTTCCCTTTCTCCTTCCTTCCACTCGATTTCTCATCCATTGCCTCAACTGAGCTGTGACACAAATCTAATTTATCTCATTTCCTGTTTGTCTTACAATGCAAATGAATGTGGATGCGCTTACTGCGGTCTTCTAATCATTCTGCCTCACAGGAAAAGATGCTGGCAGAAATTGAAATCTTACTCTAACATTTGTCTTCCACCCAGCAGCATGCTTGAATGGCTGTCAGATATAGGATTTCTGATTCTTGAGGATTCAATAGTGGAGACTTTAAGATTAATTCCTCTTCAATCATGAATTGATTAGATTAAGATTTTATATTATCCTTGACTGGTATGTGTTTTTCAAATATCTGGTTTCAATTAGCCAGATATCTTAATCTCATCAGTGCTGTCAGAGGGAATCACATCAAAAATAAGTCTGCTTATCCAATAAGGGAAAAAGTATTTAGAAAAGTAACTATTTGGAAAAGTAGACGGTATAAATTCTCATTAACTGAATAATATGAAATCTATTTAAATGAATTTATTTTATGTTTTTATTTATTTATTTATTTTACTGTGGTGAATGTGGACGCCAAGTGAACTCTTTGCCATTGTCAGTACATTTTCATTGTTATCCTGCTGGAAGTAGCCATCACAAGATGGTTACACTGTGGTCAAAAAAGGGATGGTCATTGTCAGCAACAATACTCAGGCAGACTGTGAAAATATCCCCCACACTATAATACCACCACCACCAGCAGCATGAACCGTTGATACAAAAGCAGGATGGATCCATGCTTTCATGTTGGTTACACCTAATTTTGACCCTACCATCCAAATGTTGCAGCAGAAAACGAGACTTATCAGACCAGGCTTAAATAAATAAATAAACATGTTTGTATTGCAAAAATAGCCAAATTCCCCATTTTCCTCATAGGAATGAATAACGATGCTTTGTTTTCCACCAGTAGTGGGCGTGGCATACATTCCAACTATATCAATAAACCCCACCTTCAAGACTGATTGACAGTTGACTGTGTTAGGCATGGGAAATGCAAATGCAAAGGGGATTGCAATTCCATTTGAATTTTGTGAGGGTTGGAGCAGGATGTGGAGAAAGTGAAATAGCAAATGGGTGATTTTCTATTGCTTTTCCAAAATGACAGGGTCATAACTCGTAAGACATTGGAAATGCAATTGCAAATGGACTTTGCATTTCCATTTAAAATTTGACTGACATGTTACATACACGGAAAAGAAAATTGAAATACAAATGCCCGATTTGCAATTGCGTTTGCATTGTCACAATGTGTCCACAAATTGAAAATGCAATTGCAAATACAACTTGCAATTCCTTTTGAATATTGTCCAGAATATCATTCTATATTATAGAGTGAATGTTCCACATATTACATGTATAGTGTGACCACGGTTTCTATATTTTAATATCTGAAATCATTTGATCATCTCAGTCTGAGCCAGTTGTAGCACAAAGCAAAAGGCTCATGAAACTTCATCGGCTGCATTTAGAATAGCAAGCCCTTAAGGACTGTTGAAAATGGAATAATCCAATTACTCCACTTGAGTTTGCTGTAAAGTGAGTGTTGTTGTTTTTTAATATGCTAGCTGCAAGGATATTGATATCTCCAAATTTCCCTCCAAATGTGAGTTGGGGGTGGGGACATGCTTTTAAATGTTTAAAGCATGTTAAATAGGCATCACATTAATTATATACTAGCACTCCTGACAGGGGATTTAAAGGGACAAGGCACAAAGATGTGAAATATTCATAAGAGCAAGATATTGTGCAGCTATTATCTCAGTAAGACCTCTTTAAAAAAAGAGCACTTACTAATGGAGGTAGTCAGTCATAACAGAAGAGAGAGACAGCCTGGTATGATCCTCTTTTTATTATGAAACCGTATGTTTGCCTGACCCTACCAAGTGGAAATGTCTGCAACATGTTATAACAGCCTGAAAAATGATACTGCTTTTGAGATTCTGAAATAATTGGCAGAAATGTGCATTTGACATATCACAACATTATATAAATCCTGATGTGGTGTTACATTTTAAACTTTAATTTATTCCTGTGATGGCAAAGCTGAATTTTCAGCAGTCATTATGCCAGTTTTTGGTGTCACATGATCCTTCAGAAATCATTCTAATATGCTGATTTGGTGCTTAAGAAATGACTCATGTTAAAATGTGGTTTTACAGCACAGCAGTTTCTCTATATGCAATACAGTATTTTACCTTTTTCATGCTGTTTAATTTAATAAAGATGTGTGTGCTGTTAATGTGGTTTTATTCCTTTCCTCTCTGTGTGTGTAGTACAAGTCCATGGGGAGAATCAGGAATTAGTCTTATTTTCTGCCTTGCACCATGGGAGTAAAACTGTCTATCAAAAACACATATTCTGCAGCTGTGCTGCAGATCCTCCGTCCCTCATTGCAATTCATTCCTTTTTTTCTCTCTCTGTCTGGCATGGTATGACTTTCTGTGTGGGAGACAAACGAGATTTGCGGTGTAGGGTGGCGGCAGTGCTTACATTGAGGGATGCGGAAGCAATACGACCATGGCCTTGTTCCTGTTCACAGGCCTGTTTGGGCTCATATCCATCTACTCGATGTCATCACGTTAGGCTGAATGTATTCTGGGAATTTTAGCTCCATGTAGAAAGATGTGTGACACAAATCAGCTGAGATGTCATAGTATATGTGATGTCACCAACAGTAGCTTTACTAAACTACAACCGTGTTTGTGTATGTGTGTTTTCATGGATTGTTCAGAGATGTCTGCATTCAGTAGACACGAGTTCAGCACAGTATATGAGTCTCAGGTGTGATGGGGAGAGATGTAAGACAGTAGCAGTGAGCTTCTGATGCGTGCCATCCAGCTGCAGTGTTTATGGGCCAACAGATGGTGAAAGGGGACAGATTATCCTTGCTAGGCCATGATAAGGAGGCCCTTTTCTGTAATGGAAAAGTGACGTGACATGTGGTCAAGTATGGTGACCCGTACTCGGAATTAGTGCTCTGCATTTATCCCATCCAAAGTGCACACACACAGCAGTGAACACACACACAGCAGTGAACACACACACACCGTGAACACACACCCGGAGAAGTGGGCAGCCATTTTTTTGCTGCGGCACCCGGGGAGCAGTTGGGGGTTCGGTGCCTTGCTCAAGGGCACCTCAGTCGTGGTATTGAAGGTGGGAGAGAGCGCTGTACATTCACTCCCCCAACCTACAATCCCTGCCAGTACGAGACTCGAACCCCCAACCTTTGGGTTACGAGTCCGACTCTCTAACCATTAGGCCACGACTTCCCCAGTGAGAAAAGGCTGGATGCTCTAAAAATTCACATCCAGTGGGCCACTGTCATGACACAAATAGAGCGTGTAACATATAAAGCTATTTCATACATGTGTGAATCTCACATACATACACAAATACACCAATAAATAAATGTCCAGGTCACATTTCACCCCAATATCAAGAGGAAAAACTAAGAAATTATATTGGAAACTAAGAAAATGATGGATATTTTAAATTTGACATTAAGATAGTTTGTTCGTTCATTCATTCATTCATTCATTCATCTCAATATAAAGATGCTTAATTGTGATGAAAGTAAGGTTACAATAAAATACAAGATCTGGATCATTATATATTAAATATTACATTATGCACTATATTATACTCATCAAGGCTATTTTGTTAAATCAAAAACACGTATTTTGTAATACAATTACAATTTCAAATAACTTTATTCTAATGTATTTTATTAGTATATTTTATATTATTTAGTATATTATTTTAATATGTAATTATTAAATATATTAATATTTAATATTAATAATATTTATTTTTATTTAATATATTTTAATTTATTCTAGTGGTAGCAGCCATTACTCTAGTTTTCAGTGTCAAATTATCCTTCAGAAATCATTCAAATGCTGACTTGGTACTCAAGAAACATTGCTTATTATTATAAAACAGTTGTGATTAATATTTTTATGGAAACTGTGATTCTTTTTTTCAGGATTCTTGAATAGCAAGAACAGTTTTTATTTGAAACAGAATTTTTTTCTAACAGTGTAAGCATTTTTACTGTGAATTATGATAAATTTAATGCACCCTTTCTGAATAAAAGTATTAATTTCTTTCAAAAAATATATATATATTTTTTGTTTCCACATGTACTTGTTTGCTCTTATTTACCCTTTCTCTTTGTTATTCCTATTTGTTTGTCATCCACATGTACTCTTACACTCTCTGTCTATTTGAACTCCTGTTCCCTATACATCACGTCTCTCCTTTCATTCCCTCACCATGACTCTCCTTTTTCACCACGTCTTTTATTTCAGGGTTACAGTAATAATTTCCCACAGTACTTACAGGCTCGCTCAGCTCCCCACATGACTTTGGCAACCATCTTAGTACACTGCAGTGACGCAAACATTCAGCTTCCCTAAGTCAAAGCGAACACTATTTCTGGCTCTGTGGTCCAATCAGAAGCGCAGAGTGTCTGTGTAGATGATGTCATAAAGTTATTGACAGCGGGATGAATGAGTTCTGTTGACTCCCCACCGGCTTTCAGCATCTTTGTGTTCTGTTGGCCTAGAGCCCAGTCCTGTGCTCAGCCTCTCACTAGCCCAGCTGTGTGTCCTGTGCTGTGGACACAGGATGGGAGACACAAGGCCACAGGTGCTCCAGGCATCATCAATGCCATTCCAGTGGGCCTTCCAAATATAGTGCAGAGCATTCATGCCTACACACACACACACTCCCCTGTAGTGTAGCCTTATTCAGAATGTGCTCAGCTGTTTGCGTAGTTCATGTGACTAGCTTGTGTGGCTCAGTGCTTGTGTGAATGTGAATCATTTAGTTTAGATTTCAACTTAAGCCTCTCTAATGTGCTTTGTTAAATCGGATCCGTGGCAATTGTTTAGGGTTCAGGAAAAACATTGTGTCCAGTCGCTGTACTGTGATCCTTTCGTAATGTGTTAAAAGAGGTTTGATTGTTTTCTCGTGTTCTGTCAGACTTTTAATCCTAAACCTCTCAGTCCTTCAAGGTTCAGGGTTTTCTCCTCTTTCTAATCTGCTGACAGGAAGTATGAAGATGTTCACTTGTTTGATGCTAAATGCCTGTGAGCATGAGCATCTGTATTCTGTGGAGAGCCGTGATGAGAGTCGTAACATATCTCAGTTCTGTTATTATCATTCCTGGGTAATTACAGTGACTTATGCTTGCTGATTGCTTCTGTCAAGCAGTTAATCTGAAAATGAGGAGGTAATAAGAGTTTGGGCTAATAGCCTATGCTGCATATCTCTATCTATCTGTCCAGAGGAAGACAAAAAAAAATAGAAGACAAATTACAGTTTGGATACAGATAGCAGAAAACATTAGGATAGCCGAATAATAAGAGAGATTCATGAACAAATAAATGCAGAAAAAAAGGTTTACATCTACTGTTGGTTGAACAAATAGACAGACCTGCCGTTTCACATCATTGGTTGAGCTGTAGTTTTTGTGTCAGACTGGTCGAGGTGCTTAACAATTTATGTGGCTGAAACCTTGAAAATTATATATTTTGGTGTAACCTTGTGTAGTCAGGTTGATTCGATCGAGTTTAGTAGTAAACCGTACATAGGAAGCATATTTTTAGGGTATCTTAGGGTAGTGAGATGAAGCTGCCATGATGGTAGGGTGTTGTGGTTGCCAAGGCGATGCTAGGGTGTTCTGGGTGGTTACTACAGTAGGTGGTTTCTTATTGGCCCTAGTTAAAGGAGCCAAATCTCTGTGATTCTATGTTCTTACACCTGTTTCACACCGCAGACTTGAGCTTAGCGTCGGCGTAACTTCATCGTCACTGCAGCTGCAGACTTGCGAGAGTATTCACACTGGAAGTTCACACTCAAAAGCTACATAGCGCGGAACCTGAGCAATATCATCATACATACGTCATACTGCTCAGAAAATCAAAACGGCTTGATAATTGAGACTGTTTAGATTTTTTTGGGGATTAAAAAAAAAGAGTGAATGGATTTTTATCCCTGTAGGGTGATTGTGTCCTCACACTGCTATAAAACACATTTATATGCAAAATATGAATTTTGCATCAAATGTCCCCTTTAAGGCTGTTTTTTTTTATTATTCAATTTCTTATTTGACATCTGAAAATTGTACAATTTGATGTATAATTCTTATGTGTAGCACAAACATGTGGGAGGAGTTATGCACTAAAGTTTAATACTTGCTTAAAAATAGTGATGCTTGCCTGAGCAAGCACCGCTAATGATGTAGGCATATTGCTTTTGAGTTTTAAGGATGCTATTAAAGTAAATTTGATTTAAGATCATGGCAAACAGATGTGACTTTCCGTATCCAGGGGTTTCGTGGAGCTGAGGGACAGGAAAAGGTGTTGAGACTGGAAATCACAGCTGTCCCTGTGAAATCTCTGAAAATCTCAACTCCCAAATCATGCTGTCTCTATCCTATTCAAAAGTCTGCCTCATACTTGTATAAAAAGATTATGACTTTACTCCCGTGATGTGCTGCAGTCTCAGTGTCTTGCCAGTTGAATGAGAGCCAGTGTGATGAGTAATATTTGAGTCGTTCTGAAGCAGTCTTGACTTTTCTTGTGTATATGAAACTTAAGCTTTTAAATATTTTTGTGTCTGCTGTGACTTAGCACCAAAATGGAATAAGTCTATTAAACACACTGAAGAGAGCACCACCCTATTATCATTGCCTAATCTTGTAAATGAGCTTACGAATCAAAGACATTTCCATTTGTGTTCCATTGTCAGCAGCTTTCCATCTCTGTGTGACTTACTCGTATTTGTTGAAGGTGTGGTGAGAAGCACTCCGCTGTAGTATGCGATTTTGCACCAGGATCATGTTTTGGATTTATGAATTACTACTTTTTAAAATTACTCATTGAGTAATCACTAATCCCCTGTATTAGGTCAGAATCTTACTCATTCTTCAGATTTTAAAAGATTTAAAAACATTTTTTTTTTAAATCGAATTTGATTAGAAAGTGAGCTGTATATGATTTCAGGAGCTTTTTCATTTTGGCAGAAGTCTCGTTTGGTAATATTACTAATAATATTATTTCTAGATGCTAACTGAGATGTTAATATGATTTTGTCACTTTACTTTGATAAGAGTTGTAGTAATATATACTGTGTGTGTGTGTGTGTGTGTGTGTGTGTGTGTGTGTGTGTGTGTGTGTGTGTGTGTGT
>NW_015555757.1:112134-114161 GCF_001515605.1 Sinocyclocheilus anshuiensis
GTGTGTGTGTGTGTGTGTTTGTGTGTGTGTGTATATATATATATATATATGATTCTGTATACATTTCTGGTTTACATTGCAGTGACCTACATAATGGCAAATGGAATTTATTTGGAGACAGTTGGGTAAACATTCGAGGTTCTGTGACAGGATGTAGAACATGTGGACGGTTGTCTTTGATATTAAAATAGAAGTGATGGTTCACACGTGTCACCATGGAGACGAGTCTCTGAGGAACCGTGACTCTGTCCCCTTGTATGAGTCCCTCTCCTTTTCACACACACTCTGTCTGTACCCATAATGCCTAGTGACAATCAGCACCTGACGCACACACATACATGCACATACCTATGTATGTATTTCATTTGTGAAGCTTTTTTATTTGAGAGAGCATTAGATTGAACACATATTTGTGGTGCAAGAGAGTTCACTGCTATTTTTATTTTTATTAAATTTTTTAATTTTGTGAATTCTTAGAAGTCTGCAGAGTTATGGCATCATTAAATAGCAGCCAAAACAGCTTTCTTTTGCCTCTTTCTGCAAGAAATTCCTCTGGCAGAGATCACTTTAAGCCATAAGCAGAATGCAAGCGCAGAATTGCTGCATTTCTCCAGCTCAGCATTTCATAACTATTTATTTGTCTTTGAACAGCGCTGCATTTTTAAGTCTTCATTTTCCATCAGCTCATTCTAGGTCTGAGGGGATCAGAGCCACATCCACTATGAAACATTATTGCATTGATTGGTAGAAATATGAAGATGCAGTTTTTAATAAAAATGTGTGTGTGTGTGTGTGTGCGTGTGCGCGTGTGCGTGTTTTAAGAGATAAAGAAAGAGAGAGAGAGCGAGGCATTAGAGTATTTATAGGGCCTCTGGTTCCTCTAGGTCTGATGTTTGTGTTGATGGATTGGGTGTTTTTTGGTCAGGTAGGCATTAGGGCCGCTCTCAGCAGGATCCCAATGTGTGCTGCATTGCAGTGAAAAGCAAAGAGCAGACATTAGGACTCAGTGTTTGTGTGTGTGAGAGAGTGTGTCGTGCTCCCTTGACAATAATACATCTTAATCAGGGCACACAGTGCTGCTCTTTGCCCCTTACCTTCTGGCTGATATACTTCCCTACAGTACTTACCATTGCAGAGTATGGCACACATATTTCTTTTTTATAGTATTTACTGTACTTAAACATTCACTGTGACACAGTTAAAGACAAAAGACAAACAAAAAGTGATGATAGCAGATTTGAATAATGCTCATTAGCAAACATCCTGTATTTTCTTATGAAGAGAGTATTTAAAATATAAATACACTTATCAGACATTACCTGATTCTTGATGTTTAATGAACCGTTCACATAGAAATTAAGATTGTCATTATTTACTCATTCTCATGATATTCTAAACCTGTATGACTGCCTTCACAAAAGAAGATATTCTGAAAAACAGCTGGTTTTGTCCCTACAATGAAAGTCACTGAGAACAAATGGGGTCAGTAAGTTTTTTTTTTTTTTCTTCTTCTTCAAGAAATAAATTACTTTTATGTTTTTAACATGCATGAAAAGTATTAGGATTTCCACAAAAATATTAAGCAGCACAACTGTTTTCAATATTGATAATAATTAGAAATGTTTCTTGAGCACCAAATCAGCATATTAGAATGATTTCTGAAGGATCATGTGACTGAAAACTGAAGAACAGAAGAAAGTCATACAGGTTTATGAAGACATGAGGGTGACTAAATGATTTTCATTTTGGTGTGAACTATCCTTTTAAGTTATATTTAAACATTAATGTCAAGAACAGGGCTGGACTGGGACAAAAAATAGGCCCAGGCATTTTTTGGTCCAGGCGGCCCACCACCATTTCTATATATATATACAGTGGGTACGGAAAGTATTCAGACCCCCAAATATTTGTAATATTTAAAATAACTGTTTTCTCTTTGAATATATTTTTAAATGTCATTTATTTCTGTGATTTCAAAGCTGAATTTTTAGCATCATTACTCAAGTCACATGATCCTTCAGAAATCA
>NW_015555757.1:114798-132676 GCF_001515605.1 Sinocyclocheilus anshuiensis
TTGGAGTCTGAGTCAAGTCTGAAGTCTTTATCGCTGGAGTCTGAGTCAAGTCTCGAGTCTTTGGTCATGAGTCCGAGTCGAGTCTCAAGTCATTTAATGGCTCGCTAAAAAAAATCTAATTTAGAATCCTCATGTATTGAAATCTTTCTTATTTACGAAGTTGATTTATAGGCTATAGACAAAATATTCTGATCTGCTTTATAAAAAAATATAGCGCTGAAAGATATTTACCATAAACGACCCTGAGCGCTTGTTATGTGATCCGCTCCGCAGTTATGATGCGCTTTTAAAGACTCAAGTTGCTTTTAAAATATTCACGAATCCTTTTCCTCGAGTTGAGTCAAGTCTGGAGTCATTTCAGTTCGAGTCCGAAGTCAAGTCTGAAGTCTATAAAAATGCGACTCGAGTCCGAGTCACTAACTCGAGGATCACTCACTGCAGAGCAAGCCTGTTCTCGATAAATCTGTTGTGAAAACGTGGGAAATGCCGACGAGGAAGAAGTTGGGGTGAAGCGATCTTTATATCGGCGGAGCAAAATACTGCATCGCTCCGTCTATAGCGCATTGTGATTGGATGGTTTACGCTGTCAATACAGGAGACAAACCAATGGGCCACTGGCTGCTCACTGTCCCTGCGTGATGGTCCTTGGCAAAAAAAATAAAAAATAAAATAAACCTTCTGTCGGCCCCTTAGGTGCGTCGGCCCACCGGGAAAATGCCCGGTATGCCCGATTACCAATCCAGGCCTGGTCAAGAATTTGGTTTCTGGTTTCCTGAGATGGGGCACTTAATGTTAATACAACAGTCAAAATAAGAAACCAATTAAAAGCGTTTTTCATAAAGAAGACTTTATTGTTTTTACATACATCTCTCTATAATATTTATAGATTCAATAATACCAGTACGTCAAAAATAATAATTATAGTTATCATATATCAAAACTAAGCCTTAAACTACTCTTTACTTTTTAAAAACATAAAGGTTTTATATATTAATATTTGTTCTGTTTCATAATCTGTCAACAAAAATAAAAAAAAATCACAGGTTAATGAGCTCATCAAGTAACTTCTGCTGTTTTTAATACTGATGGAATACAGGAAGATTGATGGTTTGCGAGATGCGTTACGTTCAGTGAGGGAACAAATATAAGCAGTGAAGTCCTCTCAAATGAAACGCAACATTACCCGGGAACAAATGAGTGAGTGGTTTGTACTGTCAGCCAGAAGATGTTCAGTTAAATACCTGGTAAGAAGAGAGGCATGATGGTCTATGTAGTCCAGTGGGATGACAAGTCTCTGAGTTTTACCTCTCAGTTATGGTCCAAAAACAGAGAATATGAGGACAAGCAGATCTGGACTCTAAAAGAGCCACAGGGCTGAAAAAAAAAAATATATATATATATATTTTTTTTTTTTTTCGGTTAACCATAAAATGGGTTTGGCAATTTCACAAAGCATTGAAATGGTCAAGATATGAGCTTTGCGAATTGGCTACTTGATTTCAGCAGCAGTGAGGGCAGAAATACCAGACGCGAGAGGACTCAACACAATGGAAGCCTAAAACGTCTGGCTACACAAGTCTTAGGTGCAGCAGCAGTAGCTTTCTATGTGCTTCTTTTACATCACACAACACTGCATCTACGAACAGATTGGTAATGGGATATTGAGAGACAGGAGGGGTGTTTTAGGACACCTCCCACTTTAACTTTTGACTTTAGCGACTATAGATAGTTAAGTGTTTAACTACCGTACTTTACACATGGCCATAGTCAACGTAGTAAATAAACTGTTTTCACACAGGTCCTAATAAAAGCCAAGCAGTGATTGATACGACATGATGTCATTATCATTCAGATTCCAGCTCCAATTTGAAACTTGTGAGCCACTGACATTCAGTATTGCTCTTTACCTTCGAACAGCTTAAGAAATGCCCTTGTTCTTAGAGGCAAAAGACTGGTTTGGTAATAGGTATGTGCAAAATTTTGGCACACTGCAAAAAAAAAAAAAAAAAAAAGGTGTAAAAATTGTTTTCAGTAAAAATATCTAGATATCCTTAAATAAGCAAAACTGCATAAGAGATGTTATGAGAGATTATATATAGAATTTTCCCCCTATAATCTCTTATATTATCTATTAAAGCAAGTTTTATAATATCTTATGCAATTTAGCATAATTTTATATATTATGTATATTAATATTTCATATGTTAGCATTGTATATTTTGTTGTTTTAAGCATAAATCTGACAACATTGAGTGAGGTTTGTGCTTAAAACAAAAAAATATATACAAATTGAGTACGCAAAATGTAATAAGTAGGCATATTTTCTGAAAACTCTCTTAATAACTCTTATCCTTAATATCTTATGCAGTTTTGCTTTGTGAGTAAATGCATCTTGTTTATAGGATGTTTAGATTGCTTTTTTTTTTTTACTGGAAAACAGTACAAAATAATCAAGAAAAAATGTTTTTTTATTTTTTTTTTACAGTGTGGATTGATTGTGTGTTTTGCGGCGACTGTAAACAAAATGGGTAAAAACCTTTCATTCCCAATTTCAAACTTTTTTTTTCATCTGCTTCCGTTCAAAGGAGGTAGGTCTATTTTGTTGGCAAAAAAAATGATTAAATCTCCCATTTGAGAAATCCTTTTGGCAAATGTGTTATTTCCAGCTGTTTGAATCCTAAGGAATCCCTCCTCCAAGCCTCGGTTTTGCAGGGCTGTAAGTTGTATTGGGAGACCAGCAGGAACCAGTGTGGTGTGAGGGAGGGGGACGAGAGACACTGACTGCTGCAAAAACGTTTTTGTCCTTCACTCCTCGTCTTCCATTTCTGTCAGTGCAAGTTAAATGAAAGCAACAGGGATCCTCTTTCATAGCCAAAGTTCCACGACTGGATCCAGTCAAGGCAGTGGTCAGGAGGCATCAAAACTGTGGGGAGAAATAAGCATTTGATTAAGACTGAATATGAAAAACTTTTTAATGTAAATATTTGTACTGAACCTATAGATTTAAGTCTTCAGAAATGGGTAGCATGTAGTGTTTTAGTATGCATGCGTGCGTGCATGCGTGTGTGTGTGTGTGTGTGAAAACTGATTTGTATTCAGCTAAATTAAGAGGGCAAACCATTCTAATGCTATCCTGCAGGTTGAAATATTCTGAAATAAATCTGTGACATCATTAAATAGTAACTTCTCTGCTAGTTTCTGTTACATCTTTACTGTTACTTTTGATTAATTTAATTCATTGTTGCTGAAAAAAATATTAATTTGTCCAAAAAAAAAAAACTTACTGACCCCAAACTTTTGAATGTTAGTGTACTACACTCACCTAACAAACACAACGCAAATATAACCGTATGAAATATTGGCATGCTAATCCTCTTTTGAGCTGTTTTATGCATAAATAGCATGTATACTATACAGACATGCACTGTACAGATGTGAGCCTTACCTGTCCCAAAGCTTGACACTTCTACAGGAGCTGGTGCAACAGCCAGCCGATATCAGAGCTGCAGAGGAAAAGAATATATTGAGCATACATTTTAGATGGTTAATTTAATATTGATGGTACTATTAGCAAAACAACAGCTCTTCTAATAACATTATATGAATATAAAGCTTTCCAGGCTACACCGAGTTCCTCAGAAAAATAGTGGACTGACTCACTGATAATGGTAATTGTTCACTTGTTTATAGAGCAGCTAATTAAGCCAAAGTACTGTTTTATACTGCCTTTTTGTGTAAAAGTCCTGAGACAACCTATAATTTGTAGTTATATCTTGTCTTTACATTTGTTCTGTTTGGTAAAATGGCAGCGGCAAGACATTTATTGTAAAAGGGAAAATACAATGCTTCAATGTGGCAAATGAGGTTAGCAGCACTGTCACAGGTCTGCACAATAAACCTGGCTGAGTAATAGTGATCATTCTTTTGAATCAGATCTTTTTGATGAATTGTTTGAACCAGTTCACAAAAACTGTTCTTAACGATTCATTAATGAATCAGACTGAAAATGAATCAAACTGGAATTTTTATTTCAAGCTTTGTTTTAGAAATAAAATGTGCGGAAACTTCTTTTTCCAAATTTGCGTAGAGTTCAGTTTTTGTATTTCCTGTGTGTTTTGATACATTGAGAAATATAGTGTGAGCACTGTTGTAGAAATATTTCTCTGTCCTGTCTTTGCATATATTCTGTTATGTGCAGTGTAATTTTAGTATTATTTATATACTATGATAGTATTTATTAATATTTTGAATCAGATTTTACTTTTGCATTTTCAGTTTTAATTGTAATTTTAAAGTTTTAGTAATTTTATGTGCTTTTGTCAATGTTTTTAGCTTTACTTTTATTTCAGTTTTACTTTTAGAACTTCAGCTTTTCATATAATTTTTGTATTTTATTTTATTTTATTTCAGCTTTAATTCAATTGATGAAAACCATTTTAAATATATAGGTTTAGTTAACAATAACAAAACAAATAAATGAACACTTTATTTTGTTTCTCTTCCTTGAAAAGGAAGTGAATGTGCTAAAACAATGAGGTTACTCATGAATTACTATTGACATTTAATTATTGAATGCTTTGACAGCCCTAGTTTCCATTGATCAGTTATTTTGATAAACAGCCTTTTGATAAACAAGATACTGATTTAGTATTGATGCTAAGGTTTCAGAGGCTGGTATATTACCAAAGCCAAAGTTTGAAATTGATCCACTCCTATAGCTTCAAGTCACTTTGAATAAAAGCATTAGCTGGATGCATAGATGTATACAAACAGTATAGCCACATTAATTGTGGATGCATTTGATAGCCATATTGTTGAAGAATAAATAAGGATGCCAAATGATAAAAGACAGCCTGCATATTTTTGTCTTGTTAACACTGCTGTTTACAAGTGCACATGCACACACCAAGAGAGGGGATAAAAATAAAGGGGGAGAGAAAGAGAACCGGCGTGTGAGAGAGAAAAGCCTGCTCTATTCCGTGTTAAGTACAGTGTGATTGCACCAGGAGGAGGTGTGACCCTGAGTGTCCGCTGATGAAGAGTGCCTTCTCTCTAAGTCAAGTGTGTAAGCAATTATAGTCTGCCTCGACCAAACTTCCACTCTAAATAAACTATTCTCCTTTCTCTACAAAGAGCTTAATTATCATAGAGATAATTCTTTCCAATCTCAATAATACACACACACACACACACACACACAAAGCTTTAAAGGGATAGTTCACCCAAAAATTCAAATTGTGTCATCATTTACTCACACTTATGTTGTTGCAAACCTGTATGAATTTATTTATTTTGCTTTTTGCATATTTTGAAGAATGTGGGTAACAACAGTCCCAATGGACTTCCATGGTATTTTTTATTTTCCATGCTATGGAAGTCAGTGGCTACCAGCAACTGTTTGGTTACCCACATTCTTCCAAATATCTTCCTTTGTGTTCAACAGAGGAAAGAAATTCATACAGGCTTGGGACAACTTAAGGGTTGAGTAAATGATGACCAAATTAATTTTTTTGGGTAAGCCACTATCCCTTAAAGCATCCTTGTGAACTCCTTATTCACGTACAGACTACACACATAGAAAGAGGTTAAGAGCTTCGTCAGAGTCAAACCAAAAGCAATTTGTTTCTCTATTGATTTACTTAGCTTAAGGCTTATTACAGTAATACTTCACTTAAGCCCAGGAGACATACCTCCAGGGAGACACTGCACTTCAATCGCATCTATCCTTCCATTGTTCTATCTAGCATTCTATCATTCTGTTATTCATTCGTTTTAACTTTGAGTATTCTTTGTGATAAAGTGGGTTAATATAATTTATTTTTTCAAGTGTTACAATTGCCCCATGATGTGGCTGGTAATTCTCATTGTTCTAATGTTTTTATATAAAGACTGCAGTTAGTATGTATACTGAATATCTCCTTACATTTGTCCTTGAGCATTTTTGCTTTTTGAAATGCTTTCAAAATGCTTTGACATCACATTGAATACTGAATAAAAGGGTGTCATGACCACTAAGGGCCAATTTAAATTTTAAGCAGAGCTTTGTTTTTGTTTTAATGTTTATTTGAAGAAAAAGCCAGGCCAGTTTTGTATATCTGCCTTAAAACCGTGTATTATACAGTAGTAGCCTCTATTGCATGCTGGCTAGCCATAAACATTAAATCATTCCCAAGCCTGCAGTGAGAATCAATAAACATAATCAAATCAATGAGCTACCATTGCCTCAAAAATACAGCTTTCAGTTCAATAGGGTATATGTCAAACATCACCTGACCAAACCCGGAAAACAGGTCTCATTGCTTCCGCTTGTCGGAGAACGTGTTAACAGCCGTATTAAATAATAGCGATATCTATGGACTTTTAAGATAATAAATTAAACTAGCTAGCTGTTTTTATTGTTGACGTTTTATTCAATTTTTATATCTAAATGTGAAAAGAATAAAAATAAAATTTGAAAACTGATGCTTTTGAACGTTAGCACCGCACATATCCAGCTTCATATCAATGGGTTTTCATCGACGGTAGGTTTGTTCGGTAGCTCATGGAGTACAGAGACGTACTTGAGAAGTGAGGAACTCTAGTTCAAATCCCGTGTAACTACGGTTCGACAAAACGGTTCAAATCTGCATATAAGTAAGTTCAAATGACACGGTTGCATCAACAAATGCGTTTTTATATCAGTTTTGCATTTGTTAACACTATCGGGTAGGTTTAGGGTTGGGTTTGGTGTAGGGCATATTTCCAACATGATAGAGCATTAACTTTTAGCGACAGTCCCCGGATATTTGAATTATGAATCGCCGCAATACGTACCTGAAGCAACATAATAAAAACGTGCCAGGGTTCACGTATTGAACCCGTGTTTTAGCGCCACTCAGTGGACATTTCTCTTTGAAACTGCGGCGAAACGTGCAGTAAGGTACGTAAAAACGGTGTTGCAGAAAAGTACCCAGAGGTACGTATTTTTGAGACTGGGTTGATAAAATGTTATAGACCTTTTATAAAAAATACTGAAATAATTTTTTTTTCTGTGTGATCCTCTTCTAGAACATTGAGAACTACAAATAACTAAAAAAAGTATGTGTTTTGGGAACAAACTTGGAAAGTGAATTATTTTACTGCAGAAAGATGCTGTTATGTGCCCAAATTATACCTAAACTGAGTACTGTTAGTCAAAAACTCTCATTTGATGAAAATACCTGATCTATTTAAAGCCTAACAGTTGGCAGCGGTCCATCAGTGTAAAATAATAACATTATAATGGTGCAGAAGGGAGCAGAACAGCGGTACAAGCGATGAACGAAGGTGCTTAAACCTCTGACCCGCTTCTGTATGTCGTATTTGTCAATCTTTAATAAACACCCCTGAGTTCAAACTGTCTCTGCCCTCTGCAGCTTCAAATGACTGCAATAAATTGTACTCACAAACATATAAACCTACCCTGCTCTGAGAGAGAGACACACACAAATTCTGGTAGTAAGTAGAGCTGTTTTATGGTGCAAATGTTATTTGTGAATGTAAAACATTATGTCTACAATAAGCGCAGTGGCTTGAAGCTGTTAAGGGTCTCAAGAAAGAAAAAAAGTCCATAAAACATGTAAGCACATACTGCAGTTCAATGTGTTTGGAGTACAACCTTTTCCTCAGGCAGCAATAAGTTCCTTTTTATTGACAGAACTGGCTTTTTTAGCTTGTTTGTGACCTTGTTCTTCAGTTAAGGCATTAAGATGCAATCATAAACTAAAATGTGTTCTCAGGGATGGTGCTTGCATATAAAATATATTTGCATTCCCTGAAGGAAATACTAGTACTTTTAAGACAGTGAAAAAATAATTATTTCATTTTATTTTAATAATTTATATATTTATGCTTAAGTTTAAGTTTAAGGCTTTGATTCTGCATAAATTAAATGCCACATCAGAGCAGCTTAAAATCCAGCCGTTGTCTTGAGCTCCATGAGAATCAACACTTCTGTGACACAAATCAAAATCAGGTTGAGTCTGAATTCAGTAAACAAATATAACATCCACGATGAGTTATTTTGGATTATATCCATGTTTTGTCCAGAAGCTACGTTTTAAATTTTAAATGCCTAATGATGGATTTGTTTCTTACAGACATGCAGCTTTTAGCTTCACAAGATTTTTTTAACTGATGGACTGGATTATGTGTGGATTATTGTGATGATTTTTATCAGCTGTTTTATCACCCATTAACCCATTGTTTGATTTGGTGGACCCCTTTGAGTACCACTGTGCACAAAACTAAGTTTGAATACAGTTAAGTGGTCTGTGCTGAATTAGTTGCTGAAAATAATAGAGAAGATAAAGAAGAATACACAGGAATAAGAGGAATTTCAATACAATGGCGCAGTAATGAGCAGTGCAGTGTTGTTCTGGAAATGTATTGGAAGTGTCTGAGCAGCACTGCGGTAGACTCTTCATTAGCATGGGAGGAGCAGGTGTGCTCCAGCAGGAGATGCAGACAGGACACTGATACTCACTTTCAGACTCCATGTGCCCGTTTGCACTTGTGTGCATCTGCTGTATGTATATGCATATTAAAGTGATGAGGAGACAAGAGGCTGATTCAGTGATGTATGTTATCAGCTACCTGTATAACCAACCCACTTCTCTGACTCTGCTTCTTTCTCTTTCTCTTTCTTCCTCTTTTGTTTTTCCCTTCATCTCTGCTGTAATCAGTCAGTATAGGGCTTCTCTACAGTCCTTCACAAGGTCATCTGGGCCTCTCATTAAACAGTCCCCTCAGCCATCTCTCTAACTCTCTCATCATCTGTGCTAGTTCACACTGCTGTCTGGTCAGAATGAATATTCCTGTGAGATGCAATGTAGCAAACACAAATCAATACCTCTCAGTCTCTTAGAAAGAAGCATGGGACATGCCTGCTCCAATTTCAGGCTGACATGCATATATTTTCTCACATTTATGTTGACAGTGTAAGATGTGATAGTCTAGTGGCATAGTTTTTGTTTAGCATGGTTCAAATCCAGACATTTTTAAACATGAAAACTAGTGACCACAATGTATTTTAATTGTATGAAAATTAACATCATTGACAGTTGAATTTTGAGCTAAATCAGAGATAATTAATATCCAATTATCCAATATAGATTTATCATTTCTTCAGAGTCATACTGGTTGGACTCCAGGCTTATGCTCTCTGCTGCCATAGAAAAGCCTAAACCTTTCAGATCAGTGAATGGAAGCAGAGCAGAGAGTGTCAGAAAGGATAAAGTAGCCTTGTGAGTCAATAAACATACAGGAACAATATGTTTCGCATCAGTCCACTGAACCTCTGGCCTGTTTGTTAGTGGTTGAATGGAGAGATGATAAAACAGAAGCGAAAAGAGAAGCGACTGTCTTTGATGTCCTCTGAGCAGACACGCTATTCTGTTGTTCAAAGAACTCTCTCTCGCTTTCATACACAAATACACACACACGCAGCCACTTTTTATGTAGAGACTATTCAGCAGTTACAAGGAGACAGCTCAGACAATATGACTACATCTAAATTTATCAACACACACTCAGTTCTCAGCATATTATGTGCAGTATCTTTATCGAGCAGAGAAACTGTAATCCAAAAAATAGCCCAAGGTGACTTTCAGGATACATTTATCAATATATTAAGGGCCGTCACTTGAATTCAAGGGGCCCAGGGCCAAATTTCATGGATGAAGGGCGACAAAACTGATTCAGTTATTCCTAGTATTTTTACATGTTCGAAGTGCACATTCAGATTATTGATGCATCAATAAGTGCATCACAAAGCTGGCTGCTCTAGCTATATCGGTGTGTATTAAACTCCAGCAGTGTTGTAAGAACTGAAATCTGCATTTTAATGATCCAGTGTTCCAGGTTAGAAATTTTATATGCTAATAATTACAGTTTAATGTGATTTGCAATATTATTCCTTTTTATGGCTGCCAGTTAACAGATTTAAGTGTTACAATATTTCACATTTATTTAATTTGTATTCTCATTGTTATCTATATTTCTGCAGACTATTTTCTGACATTTTGAGCCTATAAAAGAGGTCCTCGGTTTAAAACCACAAATCGTAGACTACACTGTAATACTTAGTGGACAAGGGTTGTTTTTATGTCAGCTGCAATGGAAACAGTCAGGAGTTCAGAATCAGGTTTGAGGAGCACATAAATATTAATGCTCTAAACGTTTTAAAACAAAACATAATGGTAGGGGATTTATTTCAAAGTGAAAAGCTAATGAGACGAGGAGGAATAGCCCGTTGGCCTACTTAACAGGATGTTCTGGGAGAAAACCTGATCGCTATCTTAAATGCACTATGCTCCCTGCTGCCCTTATGAGGAATGAATGACAATGAGGCATAACTTCCCACCTCTCCCGGGATCCTCATGTCATCCTATATTCCCCACTGGACAAGGTCAACCCTTAATGAGCTTTTTTGCAAATAAATCTGAAATCCTGACCCCGCTGACCTCACCAATTTCCTACAGGCAGAAGAGGACTATTTTTGTAAGTGCATCTGCGTGACTGTTTTTTAATATCGTGATGCCCTCCGCACCGTGTTTGTGCCATCGTGGAGTATGAAACAATGGGAAGACATCAAGGAAATCAGGTCAGTTAAGAGATTAAATCACAATTTGGGAAAAAAAGGGGAGCTCAAATAGTTTACGCAATGTACTTTCCCTCAGGGTAAATTATACAATAATCACTATTCAGAGTGAAGACAGTCTGTCTCTGCAGCACACAGGAACACACTCTCCTAACAAGCACAGGAGAGAGTCTTCCCTGAGGAGAACCTTTTCTCATAGGTGTACAAAACCCTTATTACAAATGAGATAAGGAATAGAATTCCCTTAGATGGCAAACAGTTTAAAACTGCGGTTTAAATGGGTAAAATGCACGTCCTAATAAGAGAATGAACATATATTCTGACATATACGTGCTCACACACTGGAGGAGGGTGGGCTGCTCTACTGACCCAGCTTCTAGAAGCAATTTCCCTGAAGCACCAGTGTTCATCCCAAAACACAGCAGTGCTTCAGATTTTCCATAAATGCTATGTGTGTCCCCAATAGAGCTTAAGCACATGCTGTACTTTAAAAAAATGACACCTCAGATAATGAAAACCTGAGTCTCTTCATCACTCGAAACCATGTGCACAAACTAAAAACACCCAAGAGGACATCTTTCTCCGTACATGTTCAAGTGCTACATTTTCACAATGGCTTTTATGATTATTTTGAAATCAAGTGGAAGCCATTTTAAAAAAGCTTCTCAGGGCTTTCCTGGGGAGAATTTTGAACGTATATTAGCTAATATTATCTGTTGAGCAAAGATGGGTAATAATTAGGCTATATTATGTGGATTGTTCACTAATTTACACATCAGTCAAAAATGTTCACTCAGACCATTTTGTGAACTGCTTCAAGCTATTTACTGAAAAGTCTGACTCAAAAATTATTCTGAAGACAGTAGTACACAAGTCATATGGACCACTTTTTTATATCTATGGTGTTTTAATGCTTGAATGCTCCAGTCAACAGTTCAATTCAACCATCGCGGGGAGTTCGATTGACAGGCGATCTGACCAATCATAACGCCGAATCCGTCCGACAAACAAAACAGACAGGAGAGTAGATTAACGACAGTGGCCTTGAACTTGAAAAATGGTGTGTATTGACGTCTTTCTGTGGTTGAAACAAGCTACCTTCTGATGTTCATTTATGTTTATTTCGTGCTATAACTAGTAAAGATGATCAGTTCACGTGCCGCTTGAACTGAGGCACTACTGCGATCTGTCACTACACATTAAAGAGCCACAAAATGATATTTATTGTTTGAATTTCTTTAAAAAATGACACAAGCTGAGACTTTGTTTCATACCAAAAGTAACCTCCTCTGTCTTGTCTGTTGACGCGTTGTCAGTGTCCTCTTTGCTATGCGATGTACTTTTCATAATGTGTGGTGTGAGAGTGCCATGGCTTGTTGGACGTCGCAACAGTAACTGAGGGGGCCGGGTCTTTGCGAAGGTCAACTGCATGAAACATTTGTATTTGACAAAAATAGCGACAGCAATATGAGAGTGAGTAAACAATGACAGAATTTTCAATTATGTATCTATTAAGCATGAAAAACATTTTGCCCGTGTGAATGGATTCTGCTGAGAGTGAGAGGAAGGGAGATGAGCGCTTTTGTTGTGACCCTGGCATGTCTGTTTTAACTTAAATATCTAAAGGTTGTGTGATTGACGTGTGCCGCTGGATTTAGCTGTACCGATGACATCATGTCCTCCATGTGATGACTCTGTAGCTTCCACAGACACACTCATGTCAACCCTATAAATTACCACATCAGCCTGAGTCTCTTGCCTCAGAGAAATTAGCCTTTTTCCAACTCACATGTAAAATGAGCGGGATGTCTAAATTATTAGTATTCAGGATACATTAGGAAAACAATACATGGATGACTAACTACATCTGCTGTCAGTGTTCAGATAGTGGTTTGTTGGTCTCCTAGTTTTTTTAAACTGGTCTGTTAAATGGTTTTAGTTTTGCATGTTTCAGCCTGGCTAGTCCATCTAAGACCAGCAAACCAACTTGATTTAAGTTGTTTTTATCAGCATGGTCAGGGAGTGAAGAGCCATTCGATTTGAAAAGTTGAATTCATTGTGGTTAAATTGTTCTTTCATTGTACTTGTTTATTATTGTTGTGGTTGTTGTCAACAATAGTGTGCCACAGGTCAAAAGACCATACCAATATAACAAATATGACCATACCAACAGTCAAGAAGTAAATTCTGAATTTAATTAAGTACATACTCAAAAATTGTAAGAATTTAGATATATCCACGTTCTTTTCTAAAACTTAGTGAGCCACCTACTGCCTCTTAACAATCAATAAACCTTGTAAGTGATTGACTTGGAAAGTATAGGAAGTAACATAACAGAATACTCAAAAAAAACATAATAATACATAGCAAAATAGTGTAAAATAATCTATTCTTAATTACTTTATTATTTTTCACATTTTTTTTTAATTGAATGAAATATAAGTTCAATTTCTATTGTATTATAGAATCTATTGTGTCCTCTATGTGGCACACTCAATAAGAGCTGAACCCCTGGGCCAGAAGGTTGGGGATTTGAATCCTTTGTGTTGTGACATTATTTATCAGTGCTGATGGCCTTGTCGTTAGTGCGCCCACATGTAGTGCAACTGTGCTTCCAGCAACCCGAGTTTGATTACCGACTCGAGGTCCTTTGCTGATGGGGGCAGTTGTGAATTAATGGTTAGAGTCAGACTTGAATTCCGAAGGTTGCGGGTTCGAGTACCGGCGCCTTATAATGTAGCGTTTATAGGCACTCACTAGGTTTTGAAATTGAGTCTAAATTACCCATCAATACTTCTCACACAGCATGGTTTTGTATGTATATCTCCATCCATCCATCTTTTCCTCTGGTTCTGAAGATTGTAATTCCCTGATATTATGAAATTTTTATGAGCATAAATTGAAAAAGGGGTCATATAGTGTCATTTAGTCATTTAGCTGCATTTTCCAAACTCCATCAGCACATTATGAACTTCAAAATGCATGTCAGGTCATGCATTCAGATGATGTATAAAGAGAGCAGTAGCTCTGTTTATGCTGAAGGGAGTCCATAAATACCCACAGTTAGCTGCTTGCACACTGCCCTCCTCCCACAGAGAGCACTGCATGGTTTGAGGTTCCTCCATGAGTATTACCTCTCTTATCTGCATAGAAATTTCATAAATTTTAATGGCCTTACCAATTACCTGGCTCTGTTGCCCAATTTCATTTTGTCTAAAGGTTCTTTTATTGTCTGTGTGTGGATGGGGAGATGGAAAGCAAGGGTCTGCCTCTGAGCTGTGTGTTTCTGTGCTAACCGGTCTCTTCCAGCTTCCATTGCTTCTATTACTGTCAACTGCATGTGTGTGCACTTGTGTAAATAGCTGTCCACTCGAAAAAGTAGTTGAATCACAGTGACTGATTCATCTGAGTGGGTTTTCTAAAGATTGAAAATAAAGTGTAGCCTTGCCACACTACAGTGTGCCAGGAGGAGAATCAAAAAAGACGTTTACTTATATTGCACACATAATGCAGGATGGTTGCGTAATATGACTCACAGGCTGAGGTAGACTGCTGCATGTGCGTCACAATGAGCACAGAGACCTTAAATAAGATGGAAAGACTTTAGGTTCAGTATTTTATTACACTAAAACCACACTCTGGCGTCATTGCTGTGAAATATTTTTTGATTTTCATTTCTTTCTGACTTTTTCAGACTTTCACTGTACATGTTTTATTGTCTAAGACATTTTTTAAAAATATCTTCTTTTGTGTTCCACAGAAGAAAGTCATACAGATTTGGAACAATTGTCATAGCCTATCACTTTAAACCTTGTATGTCAAGGTTGTTCTTGTCATTTTATTGATCTAATCTGTGGTTCCGTTGTTTAATGTTAAGTTGTACATGTCCTCCATCAACCCAGTCAACCGGAAGGAAGAAAGGTTTAGCACAAGAGCTTCAGAAGGTTTAGCACTAAAGCTGGTCTTCTTTCACCATAGAAAGCGTACACAGCATGCTGCTTTCTGAAGCTGATACATCAGTGTCCTACAGTCCTTTTCTGCCTATGCCTAGAAATGTGACCAGGCTGTAGGAGCCAAGAGCAAAAGTGCAGTGCATGCTTTCACCATGAAAAAGAGTTTCACCTCACTCCCAATCCCGCTGTCTCTGTTTCTCTCTCTCAGTCCATCTCTCACTTTTCACTTGTATAGCACAGCAGTCTATTCCTGCCCATATCACAATACACAATCCCTCCAGTCAGCAATAAACATAAACATTCATACTAAAACACATGCTAGATCAACGTGATAAAGTCCATATATTTCCTGAATTGACAGCGGCTAACTTCTTAAAAATACAGTGTGCAGTATTTCTACAAAATAAGCAGTTCAAGGTTTAACTAACAAACCTAGCTGCTACAAATGCTAGTGTTAGCATGCCTGCTAAAAATAATTATTACTCCAGGATGGTTTATGCTGGTTAGTTTGGTGCTGACCAGCTTAAACTGGTTAGCCAAGGTAGCCTTCCATGTTTTTGGACTCAAAAAGCATCTTTCTCTCGTGACTGATATTCAAAAGTAGGTCTGTATTCAGACAGAATAAATTTTTTCGATATAAATGGTAAATGTTTACTTTTTTAGAAGGGCTTACATTTTGCTCTGTCTGCTGTCTTTCAAATAACAGCTTTGGATGGTCACTATAGCAGAGATGCATTAATGACAACTCTTACCTGGGCTTACAGATCCCAAAGGCCCAGTGCTGCTGGAGATATGTATGAGATATTAAAATTGATCACCAGAATTTACAATGTGTTGCTGTGCTTTTGCTGTTATCGCTTAGCTTTGAGTGTATGGCTGTGTGAAGGTGGAGATTTGTGAAGTTGGGCACTGAACGCTCTTTCCTGACTGCACTATTGTCACCCCTCCTGACCATCAGTGTGAAGAGAGAGCTGCCGACACAGTGACACAGCCAGATACAATGAATGAGATTTAATGAGAGTAGAGTGGAACGGAGCTAATATACAGCTACACACATAGTGGATATTCAGCATGTATCTGACCATTCCTTGTCTTGTACCTAAAGAATTCATGCTAACACTGAAAACTGAAAAGGTTCTATCCATGAGCAGGTCATCATATATAATGCAGTTGTGAGTTGAGTTGACAGCAGTTAGTCTTTCCTAGCTTGCTAATACCATCCTACTAATGTTTATTTTAGATCCCCTGGCCTCATCCTTCTCTCCTCTACTCTCTCTCTCTCGCTACATATATGAATGAATGAATGAATGAATGTTAGGTTAAATGTGCCCCTTCAGGCTATGAGCCCTTGAAAGAGATCTGTAGATTGGGTAACAGCTCTACAGGGACCCTGACCACTGCAAGCCCTCGTGTTCCCTCTTTCTAAAGTAGCAATCAATGGTTTCTGCCTTGAGCCAGCAGGAAGTTCTAGGTAGAGAGCAGGCTGGCTGTGGCCCTCTCAGCATGAATTCCTAATATCTTACATAATCCCTCCATGTTACTGGACAGCACAGAGGCTAGTATTGGTAGAGATGGCACAGGGTTTCATTAGGAACACAAGGCTTTTGTTGGCACACTTGAACATCTTCCAGGGACCGGGATAGATCAAGGGCTAAATTTGACATGAATAATATATATCATTTTCACTGAGATTAATTAAACTATTATTGTAAAATATGGGCTCCAGCAGCCAATAATTGGGGTTGACAAAGTGTCCTAAAAACAAAGAAACTGACTGTCTTATACAGTCTTTGTCTGTTACAGAGGCCTCTGTTAGGATAACAACAAAGCAATAATTAAACATGCTTTGTAAGATTGCACTGAGTTTAGATTTCATTACTGCTTTACATTGGTTACGCATGGTTCATAATTTCATTGAACGCAGCTTATTTTTCCTTTCAGATCTCAAGATTAATGCACAAGTGAGCTTATTCTTGGGGGAAATGGACAAAAAGAAATTCTGAAGGACACTGTGGAAGTGAATAATACTCTACTGATAAAAAAGAAAAAATGTCCAAATGATTCATCTAGCAGCAAATATGAAACTATTAGAAACCGAGAAGTTATTTTAAACTGTAGGAGGTAACAAATGTTGTATACATTGCTCTGTGAACTACAGTTTATGAAAAGGAGTAGTTCAATGCTCATTTTAGTTTCATTTATGCATTTGGCAGACACCTTTATCCAAAGCGAGCTACTTTGCATTCAAGGTATACATTTAATCAGTTGACAAATTTCTTTGGAATTAAACCCCTGAACTTAGCATTGTTAGCATTAGGGATGCAGTATCGGTATCGGGCCCGATACTGAGCTCCTGTACTCGTACTCGTACTCATTAAAATGCCCCGATACCAAACGCCGATACCACACAGCATGCGATAAGTGCCGTATTCAGACAAAGATACACCGACAACAGAACAACAGACAGCAGAATGGTTATTAGAGATTAAGGATGTCTAAAATGTTAATGTTAAAATTCAGTATTAACGGTATAGCTGACATGTGCGAGCTGATAAGAAAAGCACGCAGAGAGGGTTGAGCGCGTGGCGGCTCACATGCGCAAGCTTGTCGAGTCAATATCCCTTTCTCACAGACATCACTGGAAAGTTTGTAGTTCGGTCGGATACGTCAAAAACAAGTAAGTAAAACAATGCACAAGTTACTTAACGAGAGAGAGAGAGAGCAATTCTGTTGTGTGATCTTTGATGTTCACTCACTTAGCACACGTACGCATCATTTGGATTAAAACTAAATCGTAAAAATAAGACCATTTATAGGGGCATTCACTATAAACAACATTTATTTTCAACCTTAAGCATACACGACTTCATGGTGAAGGTGAAACTAGCAGCCTGTGTGAAATGCGCTAGGCTGTACTGTACTTGTCCCTCTCATTCTGCACCAATACAAATACGTGCACGCGTTGCGCATGTTTTGCTTGCTTCATGAGTGTTTCTGTATTATGTGAGTAGCTTTGGAATATAAATTGCAGCACGTTTCAGATTAAAAAACGCTACTTATATTTCTGAAAGATTTATAACAAGTAGTCCCCTGCATTATTACAGCAAAACACGTGATTACAGTACTAAGCCGCTGCAATGGAGCAGCTCTAATGCTATTAAATTAAAGATGATGTACCATAGAGCAAAATAATTAACAGTGAAAGTAACAAAAACTTGTAAAATACATTTTAATGGGCATAATTAAGTGTGAAAATAACCGAAAGATATACAGTCAAACCAAAAATTATTCAGAGACCAGATATAAT
>NW_015555757.1:133835-134366 GCF_001515605.1 Sinocyclocheilus anshuiensis
GGGATGCACCGATACCGATACTGGTATCGGTATCGGGCCCGATACTGAGCTCCTGTACTCGTACTCGTACTGGTTAAAATGCCCCGATACCAAACGCCGATACCACACAGCATGTGTTAAGCGCCATATTCAAACAAAGAAACACCAACAACAGCCAGCAGAAAGGAGTTAAGGATGTCTACTATGAAGTATATTTATGCAATTAATATAATGTTAAACATTCAGTATTAATGCCTGTATAGCTGACGTGCACGAGCTGATAAGCAAAGCACGCAGAGTGGGTTGAGTGCGTGGCGGCGCACATGCGCAAGCTTGTCGAGTCAATATCCCTTTCTCACAGACATCACTGGAAAGTTTGTAGTTCATCAAAAACAAGTAAGTAAAACAATGCACAAGTTACTTAACGGTAGGGAGAGAGAGCGCACTTCTGTTGCATGATCTTTATTGATTTTCGCCCACTTAGCACACGCATCATTTGGATTAAAACTAAATCGTAAAAATAAGACCATTTATAGGGGCATTCACTATAAA
>NW_015555757.1:135365-144792 GCF_001515605.1 Sinocyclocheilus anshuiensis
ACAGTGGACTACCAGTAAAACTGATACAAATTTGGGACCAAAAATTATTCAGACCGAGTCTGGGAAAAAAAATTAAGTTCAGGTTTGCATGAACCTGGATGGCAGCATGCCCAGGAGACTATATGCTGACATTAAGGCTAAGGGTCACCCGACAAAGTATTGATAGTTGTGTAAATATTGTCATACTAACAGCTGTCTGAATAATTTTTGGTTGATTGTAATCCATTACATACCTTTCTATCAAAGTTATCTAGCATTATCAAGCTGAATTTGTTCTGACACAGTTTAACTCTGAGTTCTTGTCATATTTTATTACCATTTTCTAAACTATAGCGAATAAACTGTGATGATGTGAGAAAAGTTGAAGGTGTCTGAATAAATTTTGGTTTGACTGTATCTATTTGATCAATTAAGTTAACAAACTAACATTATACATACTCTTTTTGTTTCTGTACTCAATATTGAAAAAATTTACAAATGCAATAAAAATATCGGTATCGGTACTCGATATCGGCAAGTACCAAAAATAAAAGTATCTGTATCGGGCGAGTACTGGAAAAAGTGGTATCGGTGCATCCCTAGTTAGCATCATGCTCTACTAAATTGGTAGATGCATACACTTGGTCACTTTTAAAATTAGTTGAAAAATTTTATTCCAAATGGTTCAGAGACTGAGACTTCTCCTTAGGCTAAAAATATTTTCAAAATTGACCCGTTAATTTCGGGAAAAAATTGAAAAACCTCTATATGTGGGTAACATTGGGTAAAAAGACAAAGGATACAAATACATTTTATTTTAAAACAAGCTTTTTTGTCAATTTTGTAAGTCAAAATGTGAGATTTTAACATTTTTGTCCTGCTTATTTTGAGGGATGTTGACTTAACATGGAAGTATGGCTATATGTATCCTGATTTGACATAGACTGACCTATACTGTGATTGGTAATTACTGTACTGTATATCAAGATGATTGCTGTTTAGTAATATTTAGTGAGAGTTCAGTGTTTGTTCAAATCTTGGGATAAATGCAGAAATTTCAGTGACTCAAGTATATTGATATCATTTTTAAACCTTTTTCACTGTGTACCCATTGATAAGCAGTTATTGAAACTAAAATTTAACAAATTTTTAACTAATTAATTTAACTAAAATGATGCAGCAGTCAATGCTGCATTTATCTCATACTAAATTCCTTTGCACAATCTATTCCACATATCTTAAATTCAACGTTTCTCTTTGTTGCAGCAGCAGAAAGCCTCAATCAATTGCTCACTTGTGCGCTAATGAGAGATCAATAAACATTGTAACTTTCCCCTTCTACGAGTGCGTTCACCTATTTACCCCAGAACCCATCTCATCAGCTTCGTTTTCTACACCACACGCAGCACATCGGAATTACTGTATGCCGAAGTCAGCATGACAACGAATAGATAATGGAATTAGCAACCACACACGGCGATCACAGGGAGACTAAATTGCTGTCTGTTTAGGACACAGCTTAGCAGGATTAGAATTTTTCGTTAAACCATAAAACAAGCAGACAGTCATTAATTATGGCTGAACATTCAAGATCGGTCATTGGCCATGTCACAAAGAGCTGAGTAGATTTAATTTAGAACCAGGCTTCTGAGAACTGTTTCCTAACTGTTACACAACCCCTGGCTCACCAGCAAGAGAGCAAAAAAACAGCTGCCTGATGCCAGCCGCGATCGCCGGGGCCTTTATCTATTGAAATGAAAGGAAAAGAAATTTAATTCCACTTAAATGTCAAGGCAAGCAATTAGAAATGTATCCCGCAGATTGCAAATTAAATTACTGCAAAGGGCCAAAGCCTTGTACCGCCACATCAGCCTGGAACTACGACGAAAGCCCACAAAGCATGAAGCGTGAACAGCCAGCAGTGCTTGTTCTGTGTCACATTACCAATGCAAATGCAGCTGAGCTATAGCATTATTTATTATTTACACAATGCATTGACGGATGGTCTGATTGATGGACGGTATGATTTCTCAAAATTGGGCCCTTAGGAACACTTAGGTGGAGACCCCATTTAAAGTAGATTTACAGGACACCTATTAGGGCTGTCAAAAAAAATTTGAATTTCGAATATTCGTCGAATTAAAAAAAAAAATCCACATTCGAATGCAATTTTTTTTCAAAGTTAGTCGTGTTATTTTATTACGCTTTGAAGAAACGTGCATAATATTTTGCTCGATGCGCCCTCTTGTGGCCTCAGGAGAGAAGCCAAAAGCTTTGTTTCCCGCTAACTGAAAGTATGCCTTTTAAATTCGAATATAATTCGAATTTTGATAATATTTAAGTAGTAAATTCGAATTTAGTTTTTCAGTCATTTTGACAGCCCTAACACCTATAGGCTGAAGAGCTATTTTTAGGGAGAGGTCGGTCAAGGTCAAACGGAAGGTCTTCTGTGGGTCGGGACGTTTTGGAATGCACTTCAGTGCTCAGAAAACAAACTAAGTATTTTTTTACCCAAAAACGAAAATTGTGTAATCATTTATTCATGTCAGTTTAAACCTGCATGCATGCCTTTCTTCAGTGGAAAACCATTTTTTTCTCTACATTCAATGAAAGTCTATATACAGGTGCATCTCAATAAATTAGAATGTCGTGGAAAAGTTCATTTATTTCAGTAATTCAACTCAAATTGTGAAACTCGTGTATTAAATAAATTCAATGCACACAGACTGAAGTAGTTTAAGTCTTTGGTTCTTTTAATTGTGATGATTTTGGCTCACATTTAACAAAAACCCACCAATTCACTATCTCAACAAATTAGAATATGGTGACATGCCAATCAGCTAATCAACTCAAAACACCTGAACTTTTCCACGACATTCTAATTTATTGAGATGCACCTGTAGATAGACTAAATAGAGGTTTGGAATGAGACAAGGGTGAGTAAATGATGAGAGAACTTTTCATTTTTGGGTAAACTTAAAGTTTCTCTTTAAACTCTTAAATCAGACTGCTTGCAGCTGTTCTTTTACTGATATACGTTTATTATGTCTAGCAATCAAAAAATCATTAGAAAGTGACCCAAGGGAAATAACATTCCTTCATTTCTGCTTTTATCACAACTCTTGACAGAATGACAAAGCAAGTTGTATGTAGCTTAAAAATATGCTTTTTAAACATTCACAAACTTCTTCTGAATTAGATTTGTTTTTTAATTCATTGTTCATATGAATCTGCCAGCATGTGGCATACTCCAGAACCTTTCTGAACATATAGAAATGGGCCAACTCATGTCAACTATAGAGAAGCTGGTTCGCTCAAGACCAAAAACATCAGAGTTACTGTGGACTGCAGGACACACCCCAGGAAGGGAGGAGAAAAAGAGAAATCCGACTGTCAAAACCTTCTTAAGGGATAATCCAGGCTGGCTGGCCACGGCCAACAGGGATAAACTGTAATTCCCTGCTCAGAATGTGAGCATGTGGTTCGATGAAGAGTGTAAATTATTATTATTTTTTTCTGATTAACCAAAAAATTATTTTTTCAAATGTGTATTTCTGACTAATTAGACACACTGGGGATTGTTAGTCTCTACTGAAATGCCAGGTCTGAGGGATCTGGAGCAGTAAACAGATTGAAAAGTGAGGAGATATGAACCAACCCAGAGCATCAGTGGAAAAATTTAATTGGATCTGCACTATTTAGGAAAAGACAATTTTAGTCTGAGGAAATAATGAAAGAACACAAATGTGTATCTCAAGTAAAGCAAATGACTGAAAGAAGGGAAAGAGAGAGAATACAATAGCTTATTCTCTCTTTGTTAGCTTGTGGTGTCATAAGGCATAAATAAGCAGCAGGATTGATTTCAGTACAGGCTGTCTGGTACCAAGCTTGCATACAAGGCCTTTGTGCACTCAAAGAAAAAACAAACCACAGGACATAAGATAAAAGTAGCTTCTAAATCAACCATCCCTCTGCCAGGAAGGATACTTCAACCACTCTACCATTTCATCATCATGTTTTTGTACAATATCAACTTCATCAGAATAGCAGCACTATTTCTGTTTGAGATATTCAGAGCATCCATTTAGGTCAGTGAACTCAGGTGTTAATTAGCAGCTGTTATTTTCCTATTAAATGCAGCGCAAGGTAAACAGCACACAGCTTCAGGAAGAATCCCACGGCCTTGGCAAGCCACACAACTCAGCACTTTTCTCCTCCAAGAAATCATTAGCAGAATATAGTTGGAGAGAATGCTACACATCAGGAGGAGAGTCTGATATTCCTCCCTTTTGTTCTGCACACATTCACCTGGTTTGTCCTCCAATAATGTTCACTGCAGCTTTTTTGATACGTCAGCATCTGTTCACAAAGCTATTAAGTATCTATTCAAAGCAACTTCATTTAAATTTATAATTCACACCAAGAGAATTCACACCATTTTTTTCTTTGTAAGTATCTCAGTAATCTAGTAAAGTGTAATTCTGACAGGATGCAATAAATAGTTAGGTAGCTCAAACAGTAGAGCATGAAGTTAGCAGCACCAAGGCCATCAGTTTGAACTCAGAAATAATCCCACAGAAACTACCAGCAAGATCACCAAGTTGATGCTACAAAAATGAACAAGCATGACAAGACCCAGCTGAGATCAGTACCAGCACCTTGTGTGTGTGTGTGTGTGTGTGTGTGTGTGTGTGTAAGAATGTTTTTTACCACTGCTGAGGAGTTTATGAGCCTTACGCTGAGAGTATGTGTCAATGATGCTTACTGTAGGAGTAACCTATTCTGGGTGTTGTGTGCATATGTACAGTATATATCTGTGTGTGTGTAATTCATGAGCATTTGTGGGTTGCAACATCCAGCTTATGCACCAGGGTGGGCACCATTCACAACCAAATGGAGAATGCCTTTAAAATTCCAATTCAAATCCTGAATTTGAACTGAGATAGCAACCAGGATGCAGAATTGCAATTTGAATTTGAATTGCAAGTAGACTTAAAACTAACTAAAATTCAAAGAATAATATAATTTATTTAAACAAAACAATTTATTTAAAAAATAGCAAAGTTTGACAAGCAAATTCTTTGTTTGGAAGTTTAGATAGAGTGACTCATGGGAACATAAAAAAAGGGTGGTAGATAAACAGAAGTAATGGGCCTTTTCTCAACACTGCTCCTTCTCAAGTGCTGCTGACTCATACTTTGCCACTCCACTCACCTGCGTGCATATGGCAAATACAATGGTGTCCACTCCTGGTCCTCCTGGGCAGCACTGTCTTCTGGCTTTTGTTGGGCCTCTGAGCATTTTGGTCTTTCAATGATTGATTATAGTGTTCCCTCAGCTGGGTTCCAGAGCATAAAAAATGGCTTCGGAGGCACAGGTACAGAGGCTGACTTACAGGAGGCAGCAAAAGCCTGCTAAAATCATGGCCCGAGAGGACCAAGACTGGACACCACCGACCTTTACCAGAGATGAGATGTTCTGCTCAAGCCAGACACTAAAGCTCCTGCTCTATCTGGCCATTGCCTCTCATGAACTGAGCAAAGCAAAACTAGACTAAATGCAGATCATGAGTGGGATGGTTTAGTGCCTGGCTGGGAATTGGGGCTTTGCTGGCTCCAGGATGAAGGATGACCATCCCCTTTGCGTATGGTGTACTCAAATGGGATTCGGTATATCTCATTGTGGGTGCTACAGCAGGCTCCAGTTGGGCCCACCATTCATACCGCTATAGATGCTCCGGTGATGAGGGGACATCTCCTCTACACCCGGCCTCTTCTGTGCCACCTCTCGGCCGGGGCTGCCAAACTTGCCATGCTGATGCCTCAACAACTCAGGGCTCCCAGATATGACACGGCCCTTCTGTAGGTGCTCCGGTGTCCCTGATAGAATCTGTTTGGGCTCTGGACTCCCACACACATTACCCATGCTACCCCTGTGCTTCTGCAAAAGGTCCGGGCTGCCAGGTGGCTGAGAGGACACCAGCAAGTGTTTCGAGAACTGTTCTGGGCTGCCTCTCTTGCCAAGTTTCTCTGGACTGAGACCCCGTAGGTCCTTATGATCCGGACTGGAGAAGGACCCACAGCGAGACCGGCACACTTGGGGAAAGGTATGCGCTGCATACTCCTGGCTGGTACTATGTCTGCGGCTTGCTTGCTCAGGACCCATTGCCTCCTCCCCTGAGCCTGGCTTATGTAGGTGATCAGGACTGCCTCCAACCGGGCCACCCAACAGCTGCTGCTTATGTGTGAGATGGTCAGGGCTGTCAGTGCTGCCCGCGCTGGAGGTACTGCTCCCGTCACCCACATCTCTTAGTAGGCCAGGCCCAGGGCCGCTAGCGTGAGACAGGCTACTCTGGCTATCGATTGAATTCCTGCAACCGGCTGGTCCCCCGGTACCCGCTGACCCGCCAGTACCTCCAGAGCCCTTCTCCTCATCCAGCATGAAGCACAGCTCTCTCAGTTCAAGGTTCTCCCTCACCACTTCCTCCTGCCTCTGCTCCAGCTCTTTCAGCTTCTGCAGGTAAAGCGTCACCTCCTTACGCATGATTCCTGCACTGTAGCGGCCCAGGCGCTGCCACTCCCTCGACACCTTTTTTCCTTTCTGTCGGTCGTCATCCAGAAAGCAGCAGAGGTCCCTCAGCTCCTGGTTGTCCTCTTGCAGTTTCTGATTCACCTCCTGGAACAATAAAATCTATGACTCAACATTGATGTCTAAGCAAAGCCAGTTTGACTGATGAAAGTAAAGTTAATCAAATGCTGGCGTCAAAGCTGCACAACGTAGAAGGATAGAGTATGGAGAACACACACAACACACTAAGGTATTCTAGTAGAATATTCTAAAGTTTGTCAATATTTGTTGGCAAAATGTATGAAAAAAGAAATATATATGTTTGTATTAATACTAACAATAACATAGAATATACAGTATTATATGTATATAGAGAGAGAGAGAGAGAGAGATAATAAATCACTATTGTAACTGGACTTGCCACTTTACACATCTGGCAATAAAATTTTATTTGTATTTTATTTTTTACTTATTTATTTATTTATTTTGCATAAGACAGGTGTTGCCATGTACTGTTCTATGGCAAAATGACATTTAAGAGGCACCCCGGGGGACCTTTAGCCCCATTATACCCAGTGGTGTAGTGGAGGGTATACGCAGGTATACGGCGTATACCCACTTCTTTATCAGTCGGCTTTGCGTATACCCACTTCTAAATCCCCTCTGATGCGCATCATTCAGTAGTGTCCCGCATTAGACAAAATCATGACAGTCCACCATGACTAGCTAATCAAATCGCATGTCAATAAATGCATTAAATATTACCTAAACATGCCCAGTAAAGACAGTGATGCGGTCAGGAGGATGCGCCAGCGTCTCTTTAAATTTGATTGATGATTGCGCCCACGCCCGCCTCTCATCTCGACAAATCACGTGAATGCAAGCGGAGTCGGTCTGGGGCGTGAGTGCATGTCAGGGAGGCGCGCAGAAAAATAAAATAATATTTAATAATTGACTCCTAATTTTAATCTGTACATTATAACGAAAACAATACCTTAAAAATGAAAAGAAGCAAGTTTTTGCAATCAGATTTTTTTTAAGCCGGTAAACTTTTCAGTTCAAAGATCCAGTAAACGAATGCCTTCAAACAGTAGCCTAAGTTCAAAACAGCTACAGAGAAAACCCGACCGATTTCATTAGAGATTGCTTAGAGTCAGGCCCGGACTGGCCATCGTGAGCACCGGGAGAATTCCCGGTGGCGGTCAAGGCAGTAGGTTTAGTGTTCTTTTGGCGTCTTTTTGTGGTCCTGCAGCTTGACTAGTGCTTAATTGTATTAAAACTGCTCTAAACAATTTTATTTTATTGTATTTATTTTTTTGCACTATGTAGTATATAGATAAATTGTAAATATTTTTTTTGGTATTAAATAGAGATCATGATCCTCCTACAGATAACTAAACAAAATAGCTTGTCTACTAGAGGTTCTGACAAAATGTTAATTGTGGTAGTCTGTAATTTTTACATTTGAATTATTTATTGCAAAATCTGCACTTCTTTTGTGGCTAATATTAATTTAATAATGATCCTTACTCCGTGAAGTCAAGTAGCAGAAGTTACAGTAAGTGAAAATGTGCAAATACTACTGGCCCATTTTGGGGTGAACTAAATATGCAAGACTAGTCTTACGTCACTGTTTATAACACAGGCCGTTCATCCTTTGCTGGGCCGCTTAAAAAAATGGGGGCATAAATTAAGAGTATACCCACTTCTCCAGGCACCACTACACCACTGATTATACCTGGTCATAGAGAACTGTGCAAGGAGCTATATATTAGAAAATGTTAGAAGAAAAGAAAAACTATTTAAAGCTGAAAAACATGAAGGCCACAGGACGCTTTAAAAAAATTATTTTATACAAACATTTAAAAAAAAACAAAATTAAAATTAGCTTTTGTTTGTTTCGTACCAAAAGCGATGTGGTATTTATAATCATAATCAAAAGTAACCTAAGTGTAGAAGGGTTAATGCAATCAATCGCTATTCCATTTCGCCCACACCCTGTCACCTGAACACAGGCTCGCCTTACCTTCAGACCCCGTATTTCGTTGAGATGCTGCTGAAGCCTGCGGTTCACCTCTCTGATGAGATTGCTGTGGTCCACTATGACACTCATCTTCTCAGCTTCGGCTCTGCGGAGCCGGCGTACCAGTTCCTCCTTGCTCCATTTCAGAAGCTCCTCATCCGTAAGTTTGGAAAGGTCCTCTGAGGGACCTTCTGCGTTCTTGGATTTGCTCGACTGCAGCTGAGGCTGGGTGGGCTTTTCCATTCTCCCGAGCAACTTATCGAAGTGCTAGGCTATGAATCAAATCACCGGCAAGCCAGTAAAATCCTTCGTTCGCGCTTTCCTGCAAATTCCCTCTTGTTAGGATCGAATTTTTGACACTATCATTTTTACGATAACAGTTCTGCCCATGCTGTCCCCTCTGAAGATAGGGATGCAGCCCTAGAGTACCGGCTAATAATTCTCCCCCTTATGCACTTGCTGTAGGGGTGGACTCTCTGTCTCTATGACCCATCTCTACGGACCATCTGTCCGTTAGCATCCTGTCCAGCTCAGTGCGGTGCTGAACCCGTGGCCGCTGTCCGCGCTCATTAGGAAGGCGCACGGCTGGTCGCTTCTGTGCGCAGGTTGCGTGACAGCAGCCTCTCAAATTGCTCGACTGGCTGAGTTGTGATTTTTCTCTCTCTCCGTCTCTTTTTCGCTCTCTGTTCTGTCACACGCCCCCTTCTCTTGGAGACAGCTAACTTTTTGATATTGGGCGCCACCTGGTGATGTTAAATCAAGTCTACATAAACTTCACCATTTACGTAATTTGCCAATTCAGCATATAATAATAATAATAATTATTATTATTATTATTATTATTATTGTGGTGTATTT
>NW_015555757.1:144802-150465 GCF_001515605.1 Sinocyclocheilus anshuiensis
ATTTGGTACCGGGCTTCCGTATATTTGTGGCCGTGTGTATATATATATATATATATATATATATATAATTACTACATTTAAAATTAATAAATATCAGACTGTAGGGATGGTTCTAAAGGATGGCTCTTTATCTATTTATTTATTATAGGTCATTGTTAAAAATGTGTCTAGCTATTATTATTATTATTATTATTATTATTATTATGGATAAAAAATAATCTAGTATACTCTAGTACTCTTATGTTGTGCACACTGGCACTGGACTCATTGTAAGTGTTCACAAACAGTTTGGGATAAACTGTTTGGAATGACAATATGCATCTATGAAGATCTGTGTAGGTGGGTCTGTCAAGCAAGTGTCACATCACAGAGGTCAGTTTACAGAACATAACACTGTTTTGGAAAATGTGTTGCTAATTTGAACAGGTATTGTCTAAGATGTGGGTCAGAGGACAGGCTTTCATCTCAAATTATTCAAATTGGTTCTGGAAGCAGAGGCATCTTTATAAGAACAATTTGTGTTACCTTATACCTCACTCAAACTTACCTGTTAATAAACTGCATCCGTGCACATTTTGAACATCTATTTCTAATTAAGCTTCCTCTAAAAGTGAAAATGAAAGCGATTTAGACATCTCACCTGAGCCAACATTTAAATGTCATGAAAGTGTATGATTTATGAAGGGATATGTGGTGAGCGTGCTGAGCTGTTTTCATTATGAAAATTATTTTATGATTAGTGCTGGAAGAACACTGCATGGATCACTTTCAAGTAAATTATTGGCTCTTACCGGTTGAGCGCCTCTTCAGCCTACCAGTTTTATTTTTGAATTAAAGAGCCAAATTATTTATGAGGAAATTTTCCACTTTTTTCCCCCTTCATTTATATAACTTTGGTGATTCCAGCTGACACCAGACATTAAGCAAGCCCTAACTTTGCCAGTTTAGTCAGTTTAATAATGACTCATTAGTCTTATAACTGACACTTTTATTCAAAGCAATTTACAGTACACTTATTACTGGAGTTACTAATGATGAAATGCTTTGCTCAAGGACACAATGCTGATAGTTAATAGATCAGTGCTGTGGGGTTCAAACACACATGTAAGTCATCATTCATTAAATATGTGTCATAGTGCTTTGTAATGCTTCCCTGGAGTTTATAGTATATCCTTTTTTGTGCCCTATCCATTTTAATTGCATGGAAAAGATCTACTCTTCTTTTACATTTCCCCTTTGTGTCTCACGGAAGAAAGAAAACCTGTACTTTCCTGTAGCAGGTTAATTGTTTTCCTGGTGTCATACTAGATGATAGTTTAGTGGCGATGGGAGGGAGAGTTCCGTGAAGTGTAGAGGGGTGTGTCTACAGGATGAGGAGAACACCATAAACAAACAACCTGTGACAACATTTTTCTTCTTGCAGTGCAATGGCGAGGACTCTACTTCCGTTCTGTGTCTCCTGGTTGGACTTGTATGTTTCCCAAGTACAGAATGTTGGGAAGCACCCTGGTTCTGTCATGGGCGTGAGTGTCCCGTGTGCACTGTGGTACAACAGTATGAGGTAGGCTGACGATTTTTGTTTTGTCATTTGGGATATTTCAAATTTGGTCTATTCTATGTTAAATATTTATATCATTGTGTTAATAATACATAAACAGGGATTTGAGGAGCGCAACTATGAAGTGAGCCATTGGATTACCACTGATGTTGCAAGTACCAGCAACAGTGATTTAAAAGATGGATTTTGGAAATTGTATTATTTCAATCAAGGGCAAAACAGCGAGAGTAAGTAAGCTACACTGGTAACACTTTACAATAAGGTCTCATTTGTTAACATTAGATAATGCATTCGTTAACATGAACTAACTAGGAGTAATACTGTACATTATTTGAGCATTTATTACACTTTTATAGTGTTAGTTTATACAAATTGTCCACTGTTTATTCATATTAGTTCACAGTGTTTTAGTAGATGTACAAATTAACATGAACTAATATTTATAAATGCTGTAAAAAATATTGTTTATTGTTAGTTTATGTTAACTAGTGTTACTGCTACACCAAACTCATGGTGCTGATTAGATCATATTTGACTTTTTATAAACATTCCAGCATGGTAATCATATTTTAATAATGTAATTTTATAATGATAGTGAATCATAATTTTACTTGTCAGATAAGGAGATTGCTATGACCAGGCCTGTGGTGGTCTCTGTGAAGGAAGCTGATGGTATGGGGGAGCAACAGGTGTCCATTTCCGTCTTTCAGTCTGACGCGGACATCCCTGAGCCCAATGATAATACCATCAGAAAAACAGTCATACCAGGCAGTACTGTCTACGTCAGGTTAGTTATTTTAGGAAAGGATGACAGTCAAAAACTGTTTGACTCTTTCTCATTTAAACATTCTCTCTTTGCTGGTCATTACAGGTCGTTTAGTGGTGTGGCATCTGATAAAGACACCTTAGAGAATGTGCAGCAGCTTAGAGAGGACCTCAGGGCTGCAGGAAAGGAGTTTGTTGAAAACAGGTTTGATGCAGCTGGATATGATGCACCGTGGGATTTGATCAACAGGCACAATGAAGTTTGGGTTCGTGCACCCTGAGGACTTGCAGATCCTGAAAGTTCTGTCCCTCATTCCTATGGTGTAGCCTCTTTTTACTTTAAAGTTCCAGTCAATTGAAGATTTCCTTGCATATCATATGATAATATAGTGTTTCAATCTTAAACAATGTAGTAATGTTTCGTTTTGTGCAATAAAAGTGTCAAACAACTCCAAAGTGTAGCCTCTTTTTACTTTAAAGTTCCAGTCAATTGAAGATTTCCTTGCATATCATATGATAATATAGTGTTTCAATCTTAAACAATGTATTAATGTTTCGTTTTGTGCAATAAAAGTGTGGAAGCACTTTGGAGTTGTTTGACAGCATTATAAACTGGTTTTAGGAATGTGACGTCTGTCATCTACATCTATTGGTTTAGATAGGTTTACACTGAAAATGCAGTTGAATTTTACTGAAATCTAATGCTAATAGCTTTGACAATAAAACTTTTGACCTCTTTATTCAAGACATTTTTGTTCTTTTTTTTATTATACATTGTATGTAAGCCATTCTATGTTTCAGTTTAAGACATTCACATTAATTCACCCAAGTTAATGGACTTGTTAAATGATTGAAAACTGTAAAATAAATGCATTCCAATAAGATGATGATAAATATTAAGACCTAGAAAAGACACTGAAACCCGATACATAAAATACAGAAAGTTTACAAAATACAAAAGAGAAGCAGGTTTAGGAATGATCTGAATGGGAAAAAAATTGATTTTAGGTTATCAGTTTTTGGTCATGTTACAAGAAACTCCACCCATTTAAACTGGTCTAACTAGTGATCCAGAACATCCCTTAAGCTGCTAATGAAACTATTTGATTTAAATAGCACAATGCTCAGTGATAGACACACAAGAAATGTGAAGTTGAATGTGAATCTTCCAGCTTGTGAGTTAGTATGAAACTCGTCATTCCAGTTCAAATCTGTAAGAAAGCATGTGACTCCAGACAACGTTTTTGTCATTTGCAGCTTGGTGCTTATTCAGTTACCTTCAAATACATAAAATAGTGAGTTGTTTCACAGCATGGTTGTATGGACCTGGATTCACAGGCCTGCAGCACTATGCTTGTGTGATTGTTTGTTGATGGGGGTTTCTATGAAGGTAGAATGACGTCAAAAAGATTTGCATACGCAGGGTAAGAGTTGTGGAAGTGTACATAAGACTGTAAGCGTAAATTAAATTTGCATTTTCCCTCTTGTGTATAATATGGGAGTGTACTAGCTGAGAGGAAAACTGGGTCAGCCCACCTGAGACGTTTTGTCATTGTGACTGATCTAAAGTCAGTTTAATTAGTCGCATCTTCTCTAGCAGAGCCAGGAAATGTGATGAGGCTGCATTTTCCCACGTCTGCGGTACCACGCCTCAATTCTTCCACAAAATGGACCAGCAACCTCACCTGAGCGAGAGAGCAAACTTTGTAGTCTCTCTGAAAACTGTCTAACTCGCTCTCCTTGGCTGGTTAAATAGCATACAGAAGTTAGCATACCAACATTGAAAGCAATTAAAACAATTAACTGACCTTAAATCAAAGTTTTTATTTCATTTTCAAGACAGACTCATTTGCTAATTTAGTCACAAAGAAACATAAAAATGTCCAAATATGATAAAATACTGTCTCACTGGTCACTGAAAGCAAATACGCACTCTTGTGTTTAATAGCTATACATGCTAAGATTCATAGTTACATTATTGTACACTAGGTGGCAGCACTGACTCGTGATGTTTCTCTAACCTCTTCTACATTACATATGGCATCAAATTAGTCTACTCAGTTTGTACATTTCCAGTTTTCATAAAATTGTCCTCACCCATGTGCTGTTGTATCTAGAAGGACTTTGAGCTAGAAGAGCATGTGGGCAGTTCCTCGCTAGCCATGTCGAAATAAAACCCGCTACCCAGCATGCCTCAGCGCTCACCATGGGAAGCTGGACACTCAGTGCTCTCCACACACATTCACACAGTTTCCATGGTTACATTTCTATAGCAAGAAGCCAGCCATGTTCGTCAAAAACATAATTATGCTTCAATTAAGTAAAATCTGTAATAATCTAGATGTGTTTTTATGAGTCATAAAGAACTTGCCATGACTTATATAGGGGTAGGCTATTTTCATCAGCAGGCCTCAGGACTGTTGTGTTCTGCAGTTCATTTAACACAGGGAGCTTATTCAGATATTAGGTTTTACGCTTGGAAATCAGTGCATGCTCGGTTAGCGTTTGTGGAGGATGGGAGATGTTCACAAGAACTTAGAGACTGTGTAGTTGTGATATCTCGGATCAGCCTAATTATCTCATTTATCGGCACATTTTTTAGTTTGAAATTCTGTCTGGGCTCGTATGTGCCACCATGGTGTCCAATAAAAGCCAGTCTGACTTTGGCAAGTTATGTCAGCATATGTTTGAAGGCTTGTGAATTTTAATCTGCCCTGTTTTGGATGATGTTCTTGGTTTGGAGGCCCCAGCCAAGAGCCTGTTTGGACTGGCTCATGGGAATTAATCTTATCAGAGACGGGCCAGTTTCCTGATAATATAGCTGGAGCACTATGCTGTCAGATAAGGCAATGTAGGAATGCAAGAGCGGTTGTGCATTTTGAGAGCGTTTTAACCATGTAGAATGTTCATGCTTATGCTAGCCATGTGATATGTGTGTCCATCTGTTGCATGGTTTGTTTTTTCACCCATCTGCTTTCACTCTGCTTTGAGGTCCAAAACACCTTGTCAACTACTCTCTGCTTCTCCCATGAGTTGGTTTCATCTTTTTACATAGCACAAAAATACAGCAACTTTTGGTAAAGAACAAGTTTTTTTCTTTCTTTCTTTCTTTTTTGAGCTCTGTCTCGTATTAAAATGTCCCTCATGATTACCCCACACTGTTTATAATTGATGATGTACTAACCACGAGGACACCAAACCACAAAGAGAGCTGAAACTCATGGCTGTCACTGAAGCTCAGATGCTGAGAGCAGCAAATTTCAACTAAAGTTTGGCCCCAACGGATTTGCAATTAATTATTTTTTAACAGTCACTGCAGAATACATAACGGTTGGACTGT